>NC_057812.1:109827927-109982236 GCF_018294505.1 Triticum aestivum
TTGCCAAGGCAATTGCACCAGTATTTTCACAAAAGATTTTCATTGGACCCGATGCACTAGGTATGACACCTAGATCGGATATGAACTCCTTCATCCAGACTCCTTCGTTTGCTGCTTCCGAAGCAGCTATTTACTCCGCTTCACATGTAGATCCCACCACAATGCTTTGTTTAGAACTGCACCAACTGACAGCTCCACCGTTTAATGTAAATACGTATCCGGTTTGCGATTTAGAATCGTCCGGATCAGTGTCAAAGCTTGCATCAATGTAACCATTTACGATGAGCTCTTTTTCACCTCCATATATGAGAAACATATCCTTAGTCTTTTTCAGGTATTTCAGGATGTTCTTGACCGCTGTCCAGTGATCCACTCCTGGATTACTTTGGTACCTCCCTGCTAGACTTATAGCAAGACACACATCAGGTCTGGTACACAGCATTGCATACATGATAGAGCCTATGGCTGAAGCATAGGGAACATCTTTCATTTTCTCTCTATCTTCTGCATTGGTCAGGCATTGAGTCTTACTCAATTTCACACCTTGTAACACAGGCAAGAATCCTTTCTTTGCTTGATCCATTTTGAACTTTTTCAAAACTTTGTCAAGGTATGTGCTTTGTGAAAGTCCAATTAAGCATCTTGATCTATCTCTATAGATCTTAATGCCTAATATGTAAGCAGCTTCACCGAGGTCTTTCATTGAAAAACTCTTATTCAAGTATCCCTTTATGCTATCCAGAAATTCTATATCATTTCCGATTAGTAATATGTCATCTACATATAATATCAGAAATGCTACAGAGCTCCCACTCACTTTCTTGTAAATACAGGCTTCTCCAAAAGTCTGTACAAAACCAAATGCTTTGATCACACTATCAAAGCGTTTATTCCAACTCCGAGAGGCTTGCACCAGTCCATAAATGGATCGCTGGAGCTTGCACACTTTGTTAGCTCCCTTTGGATCGACAAAACCTTCCGGCTGCATCATATACAACTCTTCTTCCAGAAATCCATTCAGGAATGCAGTTTTGACATCCATCTGCCAAATTTCATAATCATAAAATGCGGCAATTGCTAACATGATTCGGACAGACTTAAGCATCGCTACGGGTGAGAAGGTCTCATCGTAGTCAATCCCTTGAACTTGTCGAAAACCTTTTGCGACAAGTCGAGCTTTGTAGATAGTAACATTACCGTCAGCGTCAGTCTTCTTCTTGAAGATCCATTTATTCTCAATTGCTTGCCGATCATTGGGCAAGTCAACCAAAGTCCATACTTTGTTTTCATACATGGATCCCATCTCAGATTTCATGGCTTCGAGCCATTTTGCGGAATCTGGGCTCACCATCGCTTCTTCATAGTTCGTAGGTTCATCATGATCTAGTAGCATGACTTCCAGAACAGGATTACCGTACCACTCTGGTGCGGATCTTACTCTGGTTGATCTACGAGGTTCAGTAGTAACTTGTTCTGAAGTTTCATGATCATTATCATTAGCTTCCTCACTAATTGGTGTAGGTGTCACAGAAACCTGTTTCTGCGATGTACTACTTTCCAATAAGGGAGCAGGTACAGTTACCTCATCAAGTTCTACTTTCCTCCCACTCACTTCTTTCGAGAGAAACTCCTTCTCCAGAAAGGATCCATTCTTAGCGACAAATGTCTTGCCTTCGGATCTGTGATAGAAGGTGTACCCAACAGTCTCTTTTGGGTATCCTATGAAGACACATTTCTCCGATTTGGGTTCGAGCTTATCAGGTTGAAGTTTCTTCACATAAGCATCACAGCCCCAAACTTTTAGAAACGACAACTTTGGTTTCTTGCCAAACCACAGTTCATAAGGCGTCGTCTCAACGGATTTTGATGGTGCCCTATTTAACGTGAATGCGGCTGTCTCTAGAGCATAACCCCAAAACGATAGCGGTAAATCTGTAAGAGACATCATAGATCGCACCATATCAAGTAAAGTACGATTACGACGTTCGGACACACCATTACGCTGTGGTGTTCCAGGTGGCGTGAGTTGCGAAACTATTCCGCATTGTTTCAAATGTAGACCAAACTCGTAACTCAAATATTCTCCTCCACGATCAGATCGTAGAAACTTTATTTTCTTGTTACGATGATTTTCAACTTCACTCTGAAATTCTTTGAACTTTTCAAATGTTTCAGACTTATGTTTCATTAAGTAGATATACCCTTCTTAAATCATCTATGAAGGTGAGAAAATAACGATATCCGCCACGAGCTTCAACATTCATTAGACCACATACATCTGTATGTATGATTTCTAACAAATCTGTTGCTCTCTCCATAGTACCGGAGAACGGTGTTTTAGTCATCTTGCCCATGAGGCACGGTTCGCAAGTACCAAGTGATTCATAATCAAGTGGTTCCAAAAGTCCATCAGTATGGAGTTTCTTCATGCGTTTTACACCGATATGACCTAAATGGCAGTGCCACAAATAAGTTGCACTATCATTATCAACTCTGCATCTTTTAGCTTCAACATTATGAATATGTGTATCACTACTATCGAGATTCATCAAAAATAGACCACTCTTCAAGGGTGCATGACCATAAAAGATATTACTCATATAAATAGAACAACCATTATTCTCTGATTTAAATGAATAACCGTCTCGCATCAAACAAGATCCAGATATAATGTTCATGCTCAACGCTGGCACCAAATAACAATTATTTAGGTCTAATACTAATCCCGATGGTAGATGTAGAGGTAGCGTGCCGACCGCGATCACATCGACTTTGGAACCATTTCCCACGCGCATCGTCACCTCGTCCTTCGCCAGTGTTCGCTTAATCCGTAGTCCCTGTTTCGAGTTGCAAATATTAGCAACAGAACCAGTATCAAATACCCAGGTGCTACTGCGAGCTCTAGTAAGGTACACATCAATAACATGTATATCACATATACCTTTGTTCACCTTGCCATCCTTCTTATCCGCCAAATACTTCGGGCAGTTCCGCTTCCAGTGACCAGTCTGCTTGCAGTAGAAGCACTCAGTTTCAGGCTTAGGTCCAGATTTGGGTTTCTTCTCTTGAGCAGCAACTTGCTTGCTGTTCTTTTTGAAGTTCCCCTTCTTCTTCCCTTTGCCCTTTTTCTTGAAACCAGTGGTCTTGTTGACCATCAACACTTGATGCTCCTTTTTGATTTCTACCTCCGCAGCTTTTAGCATTGCGAAGAGCTCGGGAATAGTCTTATTCATCCCTTGCATATTATAGTTCATCACAAAGCTCTTGTAGCTAGGTGGCAGTTATTGGAGAATTCTGTCAATGACGCAATCATCTGGAAGATTAACTCCCAATTGAATCAAGTGATTATTATACCCAGACATTTTGAGTATATGCTCACTGACAGAACTGTTCTCCTCCATCTTGCAGCTATAGAACTTATTGGAGACTTCATATCTCTCAATCCGGGCATTTGCTTGAAATATTAACTTCAACTCCTGGAACATCTCATATGCTCCATGACGTTCAAAACATCGTTGAAGTCCCGATTCTAAGCCGTAAAGTATGGCACACTGAACTATCGAGTAGTCATCAGCTTTGCTCTGCCAGACGTTCATAACATCTGGTGTTGCTCCAGCAGCAGGCCTGGCACCCAACGGTGCTTCCAGGACGTAATTCTTCTGTGCAGCAATGAGGATAATCCTCAAGTTACGGACCCAGTCCGTGTAATTGCTACCATCATCTTTCAACTTTGCTTTCTCAAGGAACGCATTAAAATTCAACGGAACAACAGCACGGGCCATCTATCTACAATCAAACATAAACAAGCAAGATACTATCAGGTACTAAGTTCATGATAAATTTAAGTTCAATTAATCATATTACTTAAGAACTCCCACTTAGAAAGACATCCCTCTAATCTTCTAAGTGATTACGTGATCCAAATCAACTAAACCATAACCGATCATCACGTGAAATGGAGTAGTTTTCAATGGTGAACATCGCTATGTTGATCATATCTACTATATGATTCACGCTCGACCTTTCGGTCTCAGTGTTCCGAGGCCATATCTGCATATGCTAGGCTCGTCAAGTTTAACCTGAGTATTCTGCGTGTGCAAAACTGGCTTGCACCCGTTGTAGATGGACGTAGAGCTTATCACACCCGATCATCACGTGGTGTCTGGGCACGACGAACTTTGGCAACGGTGCATACTCAGGGAGAACACTTTTATCTTGAAATTTAGTGAGAGATCATCTTATAATGCTACCATCAATCAAAGCAAGATAAGATGCATAAAAGATAAACATCACATGCAATCAATATAAGTGATATGATATGGCCATCATCTTCTTGTACTTGTGATCTCCATCTCCGAAGTACCGTCATGATCACCATCGTCACCGGCGCGACACCTTGATCACCATCGTAGCATCGTTGTCGTCTCGCCAATCTTATGCTTCCACGACTATCGCTACCGCTTAGTGATAAAGTAAAGCATTACAGCGCAGTTGCATTGCATACAATAAAGCGACAACCATATGGCTCCTGCCAGTTGCCGATAACTCGGTTACAAAACATTATCATATCATGCAATAAAATTTAGTATCATTTCTTGACCATATCACATCACAACATGCCCTGCAAAAACAAGTTAGACGTCCTCTACTTTGTTGTTGCAAGTTTTACGTGGCTGCTACGGGCTTAAGCAAGAACCAATCTTACCTACGCATCAAAACCACAACGATAGTTTGTCAAGTTGGTGCTATTTTAACCTTCGCAAGGACCGGGCATAGCCACACTCGGTTCAACTGAAGTTGGAGAAACTGACACCCGCTAGCCACCTTTGTGCAAAGCACGTCGGGAGAACCGGTCTCGTGTAAGCGTACGCGTAATGTCGGTCCGGGCCGCTTCGTCCAACAATACTGCCGAACCAAAGTATGACATGCTGGTAAGTAGTATGACTTATATCGCCCACAACTCACTTGTGTTCTACTCGTGCATATAACATCAACACATAGAACCTAGGCTCGGATGCCACTGTTGGGGCACGTAGTAATTTCAAAAAAATTCCTACGCACACGCAAGATCATGGTGATGCATAGCAACGAGGGGAGAGTGTGATCTACATACCCTTGTAGACCAACAGCGGAAGCGTTATATTAACGCGGTTGATGTAGTCGTACGTCTTCACGATCCGACCGATCCAAGCACCGAAACTACGGCACCTCCGAGTTTCAGCACACGTTCAGCTCGATGACGATCCCCGGACTCCAATCTAGCAAAGTGTCGGGGAAGAGTTCCGTCAGCACGACGGCGTGGTGACGATCTTGATGTTCAACTGTCGCAGGGCTTCGCCTAAGCACCACTACAATATTATCGAGGATTATGGTGGAAGGGGGCACCGCACACGGCTAAGAAAACGATCACGTGGATCAACTTGTGTGTCTAGGGGTGCCCCCTGCCTCCGTATATAAAGGAGCCAAGGGGGGTGCGGCCGGCTCTAGTAGGAGGCGCGCAGGAGGAGTCCTACTCCTACCGGGAGTAGGACTCCCCTCCCTTTCCTTGTCCAAGTAGGAGAGGGGGAAGGAAGGGAGAGAGGAGAGGAAGGAAAGGGGGGCGCCTCCCTCCCTCCTTGTCCAATTCGGACTAGGGGGAGAGGGGGCGCGCGGCCTGTTCTGGCAGCCCCTTCTCTTCTCCAATTTAGGCCCATGAGGCCCATTAACCCCCCGGGGGCTTCCGGTAACCCCCCGGTACTCCGGTTTTATCCGAAACTTCCCCGAAACACTTCCAGTGTCCGAATATAGCCGTCCAATATATCAATCTTTATGTCTCGACCATTTCGAGACTCCTCGTTATGTCCGCGATCATATCCGGGACTCCGAACCAACTTCGGTACATCAAAACTCATAAACTCATAATATAACTGTCATCGAAACCTTAAGCGTGCGAACCCTATGGGTCCGAGAACAATGTAGACATGACCGAGACATGTCTCCGGTCAATAACCAATAGCGGAACCTGGATGCTCATATTGGCTCCCACATATTCTACGAAGATCTTTATCGGTCAGACCACATAACAACATACGTTGTTCCCTTTGTCATCGGTATGTTACTTGCCCGAGATTCGATCGTCGGTATATCAATACCTAGTTCAATCTCGTTACTGGCAAGTCTCTTTACTCGTTTCGTAATACATCATCTCGCAACTAACTCATTTAGTTGCATTGCTTGGAAGGCTTAGGTGATGTGCATTACCGAGAGGGCCCAGAGATACCTCTCCGACAATCGGAGTGACAAATCCTAATCTCGAAATACGCCAACCCAACATGTACCTTTGGAGACACCTGTAGAGCTCCTTTATAATCACCCAGTTATGTTGTGACGTTTGGTAGCACACAAAGTGTTCCTCCGGTAAACAGAAGTTGCATAATCTCATAGTCATAGGAACATGTATAAGTCATGAAGAAAGCAATAGCAACATATTAAATGATCGAGTGCTAAGCTAACGAAATGGGTCAAGTCAATCACATCATTCTCCTAATGATGTGATCCCGTTAATCAAATAACAACTCTTTGTCTATGTTTAGGAAACATAACCATCTTTGATTAACGAGCTAGTCAAGTAGAGGCATACTAGTGACACTCTGTTTGTCTATGTATTCACACATGTATTATATTTCCGGTTAATACAATTCTAGCATGAATAATAAACATTTATCATGAAATAAGGAAATAAATAATAACTTTATTATTGCCTCTAGGGCATATTTCCTTCGCCATTCCAATTGGGCTAAAAACGATTACGGGCCGAAATTGGCATGTAGCCCACTAAAAATATCTGGGCCTAAATCAGCATAAGCTTTCATATTTTTCTGGTAGGCATGTGCCCATAGTGGTCCTTTAACAGGCCTAAACATAATTTGGGCCCTCAGTAAAAATAGGCCGTTTACATGTGTAAATATCTCGAGCCCATAAAAAACATGGGCCTTTAATAGACTGAAATTGAGATTGGGCCCTGATTGTGCCAAATAACCCACTGGACTTAGCAGGCCGAAATGGTCGCTCATTTACGATGCGGATCTTTGACAGGCTGAAATTCGGATGGGCCATAAATGTGCCGACCTAATACACGGGCCTTTAACAGGCCGGAACTTCGGTCGGGCTAGATTATCGTCATTTTTATATGGGCCATTAATGGGCCTGATATGACGTTGGGCCACATATGGCCCATGGTTTACGTCCGGCTTTAACAGGCCGAAAATGACAACAGGCCGAAAGTGGCCCAAAGCTATAGTGGGCCTCTAACAGGCCGAATGTCAGACATGGCCGAATATGACCCAAATCCTTCATGGTCGTTTATGGGCCAAAAGTTTTGATGGCCTGTAAATGGGCCCAAATGAAGCCGGACCTTTAACAGGCCGGAAATACATCGGACCGTAATTTGGCCAAATTACTTAGCGGACTGTTAACGGGCTAGAAGTGACCATGGGCTGCGTTGATGACAAGTTTAGGACAGGCCGTTGACGGGCCGATTTGACAGAGAATGTTGGGCCTTTAGCTGGGCCGGCCCATTCTGGTCTGCAGAATCTTGTGGGCCTTTAGCTGGGCCGGCCCATTGTGGTCCACAAAATCTTGTGGGCCTTTAGCTGGGCCGGCCCATTATGGTCTGCAAAATTGTGTGGGCCTTTAGCTGGGCCGGCCCATTATGGTCCGCTAAATTTTGTGGGCCTTTAGCTGGGCCGGCTCATTATGTCCGCTAAATCTTATGGGCCTTCGGTTGGGCCGGTCCATTTAAACTTTGTGGGCCACTTTTGGGCCGGTCCACGTGTCAATATATCATAGGCCCATCTCGACCGTTGGAGGAGTGACACATGTGCCAACGCGGAGCTGACGCGTGGATCCGTCAGCCAATGAGAATTTTACACATGGAAAATCGGCATTGGTCATGGCTGTTAACGGGTTATCGGATCCAAAATCCGACCCGATAGCTTAACGGCGTTCCGTTACGGTGGATGCCACGTGTCGGTCACCCTTAACGAAAGCACTTTTGTGACGCACGATTTATCGTCATGGAAGTGGACACTTCTGTGATGATAATTTTGGCAATGTCATGGAACACTTCACGACAGCACAGGTATGACTATCTTCATTCTGTCATAAATTTATCATGGATGTACATGCATGACAGAAAACGCGACCTACTGTGACAAACACGTATCATCACGGAAGTGTATTTTTTTTAGTGAAAGCCGAGCATAAAAATTTTGAATAATAATTTCTCTTGAGAGCTCATGATTGGAGCATGAATATAACATTGACTTAAGCCTCCCCCAAGCTTGAGCAATGCTTTCTCCTTTGTGAGGCCAAAAATCTTATATCTTATCTATCTATCTATCTATATCTATCTATCTATCTATCTATACCTATACTAATTACAGACTCCCAAACAATTACCACGTTAATCAGTAATTAGGAACCGCTCATCTGGTGGGACCGAGTTATTACGGTCCAGATTAATCCATATATTTGGAATTCCCACATTAACCAACAAAGATAAAAAAACATGAAAACCTAACCTGCCATATCCCTAGGGGACAGATTTTTTTAACAGTAGGAATTATAATGGTTCATATTAATAAAAAGGAAGCCTTCATGTCACGTACAACATCCTAAGAGTTCGGACATTAGGGAGCCAAACTATACTTAACGTCCTGATTAATAGAAGTGTCCCTGCCACCTACGTCTTCCCATATATACATGCAGATAATGCTTCGATTAAAAGAAGTC
This sequence comes from Triticum aestivum, assembly GCF_018294505.1. Classification (NCBI taxonomy): domain Eukaryota; kingdom Viridiplantae; phylum Streptophyta; class Magnoliopsida; order Poales; family Poaceae; genus Triticum; species Triticum aestivum. The sequence goes on from NC_057812.1 coordinate 109,836,700, forward strand.
TCTTTGTCACCAACGAACTATTCCCATTATACATACAAATAGTTAATCCTCATGTACGTCAGAAAATAATTAATCATCATGCAACCAAGGCCTAGAGGATAACATCTAGAAAAACCAAGACGAGAAGCTTCAATGCCTTCGTGGTCGCAGGCGATGATATATTGTCAGCCGTTAAAGACCTGCATGCGCCACGCCTAGCCGCAATAAGCTGCTGCTAGCCGCTGTTCTGTTGCTAGCCATAGCCATGAAATTCTACGGCCGTGATGAGATCCTGCGCTCGCAAGATGGTCTTGCCGCTGCAGCCGTGCCTGACATGCTGTTGCGTGTATACATGCTCTCCTTGCTGCCATTGTGTGGGTTTCACGTGATCTAGCTACCAATCAGAGAAACACAGAGATCTCAAGTCGATGGAAGAGGCTACAACCAGGTGCAGCCAACGGCAGCAAGCTGCACAAATTTCTTCTTGAAGAATTTAATTGAAAGAGAGGTTACTACAGCCAATAGGAAGAGATCAAGGCAACAACCAATGAAACCAGAGAAAAAGACAAGGGAAGGAAGAGAAATCGTGAGCTTGCTATGGAAGAATATTCCATGTTGCCCAGGTAAACCATAGTTGTCATTGTTTCGAAAGTAGATATGTGGCTGTAATTTAATTGTAAAACTGCAATTAAACAGTGTGTAATCTGAAATTAAGGCAATGGTAAAAGTTGTGGGATTGGTGGTAAGCTTTCCAGTGGCACCAGTTTTGTTCGATTCTGATTTATGGCTTGCAAGCTACGACCAAAAATCTAATACTGGCACTGCGTTTTTTGTAAGAACATATTACTGTTTAGCCAATATTCCATCAAATTTGAGGAAGAATCATATTATGTTTAAAGCAAGAAAATTTTAGGTATTTCCTCTAGATACCATAGCTGGTATCATTTCAGATGTTTGGATAAGCATATTAATAGGTAAAAAGATAATATTAAAGGGTTCGCCAAGGAACACTTATGTAGTATATTTTTGTGTGACAATCTTTGAAGTTTCTGATTGGAGTTTTCCTCGCAGGTTTGGATAGATGCAATGCGAGGTTATTCCTTCCAATGGTCACCCTGGGAATGTGTATATATGAATGTTTTCTTTAAGAAATACCGTAACGTCAATGCTATTTTTACAACCATATAAAAATGACTTTTTTTTTGCAAATTAGAATGCTCGATTATTTTAAAAAACACAAAGGACACTCGGCATTCCGTCAAAGACAAATACCAAATTTTCATTGTCTTGGCGCCTCACTCAGAGGTGTTGGATACATCTTCTCTCAAGAAAAAGGTGTCGTCTATATCAAGTCCAATAGCTCTGTCATACATGCATATAGATATAAAACATGCATTCATGTTGAGGTATGTAATCATTTGGTATCCGTAATACCGTAGCAGCAGGCTGCATGAATATGCATTTCCCTCAAAACATTTATATCATTAACTGAAATATTTGTCAGTTGCTCAACGAAGTACACACATCAGGTACAAGTTCGTCAAGCTACGTGCTGGAGGAAGGAGACAAAAACACGTGTTTTTGCACCCTCCTATGGATGTTGCACGTACCATAGCTAACTCTGGAGCACCATCGGTACTACAAGACAGACGATTATGAATCATCACATGATATGCAGTCTGTAAGATTCTCCTTCGGCCGCCATAGAAAAAAAACATGATCACCAACTGAATAGGTTCATAATGATAGGAATTGGTAATAGTTAAAAAATTGCACTCTATGTTTTCCATCAAAATTTAAAGTTTCTAACTCTTTATGTTTTCTAATATTTAACTTTGATCACTACTTTTGCGTGAACATATATACAAACAATAAACTATGGAAAAGTTATGCCATGCATGTACTTCACGGTCAATTAATCTAATAAAACTAATTACACCAATGCAATCAACTTAAATATTTGTTACAATTATGGTTGTAAAAGGGAAGTTTGGCACCCAACTACCTAAAACATTTTTTACTTTAAAACATATCAAGGTATTAATTTCTGGCTCATTCACAAAACAAGAATTGATGTTTCTTTTTTTATATTATTGCTAGAGCAACAATGAAAACCAACATAATACTCTACGATTCTTGCAAGATAAATTAATATATTCTCACAAAAAAAGAAAAACATATGTCATGTAAAGTGCAGATGTATAAGGTGTTTTGTTTAGAGAGACTTATAACATGTGTAAAGAAGACTTACTGGAATGTGCTACTTTATGCATAAATATAGCAATTTAAAAGCAGCGTTTATTCTAAAGACACTGTTTGGGTCTCATACTACTTATAGGTTTCTTTTAATTTTGATTCAAAAAGTATAATTTAGAATAAAAAATCAAGCAACGTGAAAATATTCCAGGAATGACAAACTATAATTTCAAACACTTATTTGGGTTGTAAGTAAAGTACTATTTAAGTATTTCCATTCCACATATTTGAAAATTGTGCTGACCCGGGGATACATGCATACACAGAACCAACTTAATGGTCGCATTTATCAGGAAGGAATGATACATGGTCGATTTATCTTCTCATTTTGGCCACATTGTGGATGTTTCCTTACAACTTTATAACTGCCACTCTATAGATAAAACAATAATTTATCTAAATTGATGGCATATAGTCGTCAAAAGGCTTCACTTCATCATGTTGATAGTAAGAAAAGCGTATAGTATTTGTACATCTTATCTAGCCCCATAAAGTTAAGTATGGTATTGGCACAATAGAGCTGTAGGATTAAATAGATGGTTCATTTTTATGAGAAATTTATAAAATAGTGCATATAGTAGCAGGAAAAGGTGATGCTACAGGATATGCCTTATGAAGGATTATTTGCGGCCGAGCACAAAAGATGATGATCTACTATCAAAACATGAGTTTACAGAAGAAATATGAGTTGTATCAAAGTCCCTTGAAGGGGTCACACTTTACTCAGGTCAACAAAGAACGGTAGTCAGTGTTTTGTCTTATGTGCACTGAATTCACTTTGAAGAACATTTTTCCTTGAATATACGTAGATGAAGTTTATGTACTACTAGGAAAAAGCTTTAGATCATGTCCAAAAAAAAGAAAGGGTTTCAGATGTAATGATGTAAGCAACTAAAAATCATTACAAATTATAGCTTCCACATTGATGCACTTGAATACATAAATGGAATAGAAATCTAACAAATATATTAAAGTCAAGAATAAAACTAGGTTAAAGTTGTGACGATCAAATGCATCAAAATGAATTTGAGAACTCAAATATGTTCCTTATATATTTATATGCATAAACTATGCATATGGAAAATATAGTGATGTACTCCCTCTGATCACAAATAGCCTGCCAAAACGTCTTACATTTGTGAATAGAGGGAGTAGCAAATTCAACATATAAATAGGACACACAGCAAATAAGAACAATGAATCAATATCATAGGTATTATATATATATATATATATATATATATATATATATATATATATATATATATATATATATATTCTATATTCTACCCCGTGCGGATGCACGGGTTGGCGACTAGTATATATATTTACTAATTGGAGGCACCATATGACGCTCTACGTTAATCCTCACAACTAATTCTTTCTCCGCCAAGCCTTCCAGCCCTAGCGCTGAAAAGATTTTAGCGCTCCTGCTCTTCCTCATCCCTCCGATCTATAGTTTTCATGGAAGAATCATCTAAAGCAGCCCAACCAGCCTCTATGACTGTTGGATCTCCACTACCCCAGGTCCCAGCTCCTGACGATGCAATCCATATTGGTTGAGGATGAAGGCGTCCAATCCCCTCAACTTCTATGGCGCGATCAAATTGCAATTCAGGTGGGAAGTTACAGTGGAGAAGGAGTCAGATCGACTACAGTTTCAATCAGATCAAACAATCGCCATTATTGGTGAAGCTTTAGAGTGGAGGAACTATGGAAGATGATGCCACTGTTTACCTCCCCTACAATATTCACGTTACATCATCTGTTCCCCTAGAATTTTTCAATCTAGAAACAGCCCTGCCTCCTTACATAGTCCCGTACTGCTCTCTGCTCAATATTTATGTTGGGGAGTTAGATAGAAACCTATTGTGTTCTGTCATCTGATTGTGCCTGTACAATCTCCTTCCTATATGCTAGGCTTGCAATTTACATGATGCGTTAACATGACGCGTTTGATTTTTGAGTGGAAAATAGCATCTAGGTCAAAGGAACACAATAATCTTTTCATACATGTATTAGAGTTATAGTCTTATAGATGCCCTAAAATTGCTGCTGGTGAGTTTAGAGTTATAGTCTCATAGATGCCCTAAAATTGCTGCTGGTGAGTTCGTCTGCTTCTACCTCTCTCCCAAGACTATTCCCAAAATTGGTCTCCATCTCTCAAGGTATGTCACCGGGATCACATCAGCCGGTGCTGTTGAGTTGCGGGCCTGGACTTTTCAGCTGATACAGATCTGCAGCTGCGCTGGCATATGCCAAGCCAATAAGAAGTGCCAAAAAGTTGCAGGGGCAGGCTGGACCTAGCAGGAAGCTAGCAGCCATGCTATCTGATTCAAGTCTTCCATCCGTCGAGATCTACATATGCAAGAGAGTGAGAGGTGTGTACAGAAAAAGTGGAGTCAAATGGCGATTGCATGTTGCAGTACTTTCTCTACAAGGTAAGCTCCCTACAGGCACTGACTCTAATATGTTTGAAGGCCTGATGAAGCTGGGCGGTTAGATGTCTAAAACATGGGATATCCATTGCCAATAAGATATAATTTTTAGTATAATCGTGTCTTTATCTTCCATAAAGATCGCATGTTTTAACTTCTCTCATATTTTTGTAGGTGCTCGATGAATGTTTAAGGTTGAGCAGAATTTATCCACACGACTCAGATTCTTTTTTTGATTTTTTGTGTGGGAGAGAATGGTGAGCAGCCAGCAGTAACATTACCTGATCGTCCAGTCTGAGAGATGTCTCTAGAGTATGTGGTACGTAGTGCTCTGCAAGTAAGAAGAAAACACATTGACAATTTAGTTCCAATATTTGTCCTGATTCCTATACAAGGGGGTGGTATGGAGGAAGATGAAGGAACTACTATCATCGGCGCTATCGCAGATGGTGGAGGATGTCCAGGCTGAGCCGTGATGGCAAGGTAATCATCAAAGAACAAATAATCTAGGTGAGACATCACAATCCATGTTCCTCGACATGACTTACAGCTAGCCACCATCGTTTGATATACTTAAAAATGCCAGGCTACAGTTCCATATAATTCTGTCACCATTGTAACACCACCGATAATTGATATACTTAAAAATGCCAGGCTAGATTTAATTGATCTAACTGTATTATGCCAGGCTACAGTATATATGGAACCGACTCAGTCTTCCTTAACATGACTTACAGCTAGGTAATCATCAAAAAACAGTTGCCACACTCATATAATTGATATACTTAATCGGTGGTCTGACAAAGTTGCAGATTTGATAGCCACACGATACCTGTTCAAATTTCAATAGAATGGGAAATTATAAATGCCAGGCTTTGTCTTCTTCGTGCATTTTTAATTCTATCTGTATTATGCAGCAAGAGGTAACTGATACTGTTGCTTTCATGCCGACAAACCAGATCAATAGTTTGTGCTTCGTTTGTCAAGCAAGTAAACCAAATTGTTGTAGTATGGAGATTATCCTAACAAGAGCACTTTTATTTTTGTTACATATCTATGTGGGTAAAGTTTTTGCAGTTAATAAGTTGTTTCCGAGAGTGCTTAGCCTGATGCTGTGAAGATCAAGTTTCAGCGTGGCTTACATTGTTAGATCAGTTTGACTTTCTATAGTAAGTTAAAAGCCTAATGATCCAAATAGTACATTCTAATTTTAGAAGTATCCCTTATTTTCTTAATCTGGAAATGACGAACCACCCATATGGACGTATGGTCTACACATTCAGGGTAAAACTGAACCAAAAGTCAGATATAATTTGAGTAATCACATATTAGTTGCAATTAGATTATATGAGCATATCAGACTAGATGGTCCCATAGACTTTTAGAAATTGATGATATTCTCTATTTTTGGCCACGTCATTTTTGTAAAAAAAATAGTCACTAACACATCTGCACAACTTATGGATTATTACATATATACGCTTGGTCTTCTGTTCTGCACAGCAAAACAATGGTTTTTTTCTTCTAAGAAAATGTTGTATATATCCTCAAATGTTGGAACTTTTAAATATTAGTGTTGTATCCACAAGATCTGTAGAAGTTCGAAAACTAGAAGTAGTGCCTTCCATGTAAATACAAGCATTATTGAATTTCATGGTATGATTAAAAATTTCACCTAGGTCCACTTGCTTTTTATTTGTTGTTTTTGTTCCGGTAATGTCTCATTGTAAGTTTCAGTTTCATCAGCACAAACAGACTCTACTGTGTAATGATTCAGTTTCACATATATTATGCCAGTATGGTATTTATGATTTTTTCCCATGATCCAAGAGATCAGATTTCGGAGCTTCTGTTATTTGAGGAAATTTCAAAAAGTATCGGTAAAGTCAAAACGATCTACAAGCTTATTGCATTCAAAAGTAGTTTGTCACATCATATCGCAAGAAGAAGCATGAGACACTAGCAGGTATATAATGTCTATTTTGCTTTCTATTTGTTGTTTAGGTTCAGATTACAAATTCTTGCATGATGTAGAAGTTTCAACCGAATAGTGCACCCTCAATATTTTGTTTTGTTATGCACGATGAACCACACCTAGATTTTGAATGGCTCATGGCAGACTATATGACTAACCTATTGTATGGCATTCTTAATTTTGGTCTATATGCATTACTTCTATATATGCTTCTATTGTTGCACCATCGCATGGATCAAACACACTAAATTAAGTAGCCTATTAGGTGTTCCTACTTCCTACTATCCATGGTCCCTGAAAACCCAGCTTATTTTGCCAACAGCGCCAAAGCAACGACATAATGTAAGCATCACCGTATATAATTTTATTGCATATTGCTCAAGCCTGTGTCACTACACTTGTTATGCGCATGTACTATAGACAAGTCTGTAATCCTACTATGCAATTTCATGTTTTCCTTCTACATGTTCATTGAAATATTCATTGTTCATCGAAATGTTCAATGATATGCCACTTGGAATTCAGCCCCTTTGACCAATAAGCATCAACAAGGTCACATAGCCTTCAATATTTCACAAGATATTCTCATGCTCGCTCTAGGTTTTCTTACTAGCAATAGATCATTGGACATGACTATATTGTACGAAAGGTAATAATTCCCCATCCAGATGTTTAAGAGTTAAAAAAAATATTTCCTCCTTACAATATCTTCTGAAGAGTAATTTCAAACAATACATATACATATTGTCTTTTATGAAAAATATTCACATACAAGAAATGCTACAAAATTTTGGATATCCATGTGTTGCTAAAATTAGCTAGCCCGTGCAGATGCACGGGTTGTTGACTAGTATATATATAATTACGATCACGATGAACCAGATGCATAGGATAAAACTTCTGATGAAATTCCAATTTCAATCGGTTATAGTTCCATGATCCAATATCATCACATAGCCTAAACCATGGCAATGCCTTTCCCTCCAAATATAAAGGGAAGACCTTCTTCTTGATAACATCCTCGGGCATACCTTTCAGCTTAAATAATCCACAAACTTCCTCCACATAGATTAGGTGCATATCGGGATGTAATGTTCCACCCCCTGTAAAGGAATAGCTAGCAGTTTCTCTATCATACCCAAAGGAATTTCAAAGTAAACATTTTCAGTAGGTTCAGTAGGTTGAGGAGCAACTCATTGCTCTATTGGTCGGGGTGAAGATACCCCGAATAAGCCCCTCAAAGGATTGTTTTCCATAGTAACAAGTGACGGTAAATTTAAGCACACTATATAAATTTTTCCTTACCAAATTCCACTTACCAAAGGCACTTCATTCCCCGGCAACGGCGCCAGAAAATAGTCTTGATGACCCACAAGTATAGGGGATCTATCGTGGTGCTTTCGATTAAGTAAGAGTGTCGAACCCAACGATGAGCAGAAGGAAATGACAAGCGGTTTTCAGTAAGGTATTCTCTGCAAGCACTGAAATTATCAGTAACAGATAGTTTTGTGATAAGGTAATTCGTAACGGGTAACAAGTAACAAAAGTAAACAAGGTGCAGCAAGGTGGCCCAATACTTTTTGTAGCAAAGGACAAGCCTGGAAGAACTCTTATATAAAGTGAAGCGCTCCCGAGGACACATGCATGGGAATTATCATCAAGCTAGTTTTCATCATACTCAAATGATTCGCGTTCGTTACTTTGATAATTTGATATGCGGGTGGACCGGTGCTTGGGTACTGCCCTTCCTTGGACAAGCATCCCACTTATGATTAACCCCCTTCGCAAGCATCCACAACTACGAAAGAAGAATTAAGGTAAACCTAACCATAGCATGAAACATATGGATCCAAATCAGCCCCTTACGAAGCAACGCATAAATTAGGGCTTATGCTTCTGTCACTCTAGCAACCCATCATCTACTTATTACTTCCCAATGCCTTCCCCTAGGCCCAAACAATGGTGAAGTGTCATGTAGACGACGTTCACACAACACCACTAGAGGAAAGACAACATACATCTCCTCAAAATATCGAACGAATACCAAATTCACATGACTACTTATAGCAAGACTTCTCCCATGTCCTCAGGAACAAACGTAACTACTCACAAATCATACTCATGTTCATAATCAGAGGGGTATTAATATGCATAAAGGATCTGAACATATAATCTTCCATCGAATAAACCAACTAGCATCAACTATAAGGAGTAATCAACACTACTAGAAACCCACAGGTACCAATCTGAGGTTTTGAGACAAAGATCGGATACAAGAGATGAACTAGGGTTTGAGAGGAGATGGTGCTGGTGAAGATGTTGACGGATATTGACCCCTGACCGATGAGAGGATCGATGGTGATGACAATGGTGACGATTTGCCCCTCCCAGAGGGATGTTTCCCCGGCAGAACAGCTCCGCCGGAGCCCTAGATTGGTTCCGCCAAGGTTCCAAGTCGAGACGGTGGTGCTTCGTCCCGAAAGCTTCCTTCTTAATTTTTTCCAGGGCAAAAGACACCTTATACCAGAAGATGGGCATCGGGGGCCTGCCAGGTGGCCCACGAGGCAGGGGACGCACCCAGGGGGTAGGGCGCGCCCCCACCCTCATGGACGGTGGCTGGCTCCCCTCTGGTGCTATCTTCGCCCAATATTTTCAATATATTCCAAAACTGACTTTCGTCGAGTTTCAGGACTTTCGGAGTTGTGCAGAATATGTCTCTAATATTTTCTCCTTTTCCAGCCTAGAGTTCCAGCTGCGGGCATTTGATAACCCACAAGTATAGGGGATCGCAACAGTTTTCGAGGGTAGAGTATTCAAGCCAAATTTATTGATTCGACACAAGGGGAGCCAAAGAATATTCTCAAGTATTATCAGCTGGGTTGTCAATTCAACCACACCTGGAAACTTAATATCTGTAGCAAAGTGTTTAGTAGCAAAGTAATATGATAGTAGTGGTAACGGTGGCAAAAGGTAATGGTAGCAAAAGTAATATTTTTGGTATTTTATAGTAATTGTAACACTAGTAGTGGAAAAGTAAATAAGCGAAGAACAATATATGGAAAAGCTCGTAGGCATTGGATCGGTGATAGAGAATTATGTCGGATGCGATCATTCATGCAACAGTTATAACATAGGGTGACACAGAACTAGCTCCAATTCATCAATGTAATGTAGGCATGTATTCCGAATATAGTCATACGTGCTTATGGAAAAGAACTTGCATGACATCTTTTGTCCTACCCTCCCATGGCAGCGGGGTCCTATTGGAAACTAAGGGATATTAAGGCCTCATATAAATAGAGTACCAGACCAAAGCATTAACACATAGTGAATACATGAACTCCTCAAACTACGGTCATCACCAGGAGTGGTCCCGATTATTGTCACTTCGGGGTTGCCGGATCATAACACATAATAGGTGACTATAGACTTGCAAGATAGGATCAAGAACTCGCATATATTCATGAAAACATAATAGGTTCAGATCTGAAATCATGGCACTCAGGCCCTAGTGACAAGCATTAAGCATAGCAAAGTCATAGCAACATCAATCTCAGAACATAATGGATACTAGGGATCAAACCCTAACAAAACTAACTCGATTACATGATAAATCTCATCCAACCCATCACCGTCCAGCAAGCCTACGATGGAGTTACTCACACACGGCGGTGAGCATCATGAAATTGGTGATGGAGGAAGGTTGATGATGACGATGGCGACGGATTCCCCACTCCGGAGCCCTGAACGGACTCCAGATCAGCCCTCCCGAGAGAGTTTAGGGCTTGGTGGCGGCTCCGTATCGTAAAACACGATGAATCCTTCTCTCTAGTTTTTTTCTCCCCGAAAGTGAATATATGGAGTCAAGGTTGAGGTCGGTGGAGCGTCAGGGGGGCCACGAGGCAGGGGGCAGGCGCGCCCCCCACCCTCGTGGACAGGTGGAGGCCCCCTGACGTGGATTCTTCTTCCAGTATTTTTTATATATTCCAAAATAATTCTCTGTTGATTTTCAGGTCATTTCGAGAACTTTTATTTCTGCACAAAAATAACACCATGGCAATTCTGCTCAAAACAGCGTCAGTCCGGGTTAGTTCCATTCAAATCATGCAAGTTAGAGTCCAAAACAAGGGTAAAAGTGTTTGGAAAAGTAGATACGACAGAGACGTATCAACTCCCCCAAGCTTAAACCTTTGCTTGTCCTCAAGCAATTCAGTTGATCAACTGAAAGTGATAAAGAAAAACTTTTACAAGCCATGTTTGCTCTTGTTGTTGTAAATATGTAAAGCCAGCATTCAGGTTTTCATCAAAGATTATGAACTAACCATATTCACAATAACACTTAGGTCTCATGTTTACTCATGCCAATGGCATAACCAACTAGTGAGCAATAATAATAAATCTCGGATGACAACACTTTCTCAAAACAATCATGATATGATATGACAAGATGGTATCTCGCTAGCCCTTTCTGAGACCGCAAAACATAAATGCAGAGCACCTTTAAAGATCAAGGACTGACTAGACATTGTAATTCATGGTAAAAGAGATCCAGTCAAGTCATACTCAATGTAAATTAACAGTAATGGATGCAAATGACAGCGGTGCTCTCCAACTAGTGCTTTTTAATAAGAGGATGATGACTCAACATAAAAGTAAATAGATAGGCCCTTCGCAGAGGGGAGCAGGGATTTGTAGAGGTGCCAAAGCTCGGTTTTGAAATAGATATGAATAATATTTTGAGCGGTATACTTTCATTGTTAACATAACAACTGAGAGATCTCGATATCTTCCATGCTACACACATTATAGGTGGTTCCCAAACAGAATGGTAAAGTTTATACTCCCCCTCCACCAACAAGCATCAATCCATGGCTTGCTCGAAACAACGAGTGCCTCCAACTAACAAGAGTCCCGGGGGAGTTTTGTTTGCAGTTATTTTGATTTGATTTGCATAAAGCATGGGACTAGGCATCCCGGTGAGCAGCCATTTTCTCGTGAGTGAGGAGCGGAGTCCACTCCTCTTGAGAATAACCCGCCTAGCATGGATGATACAGACAGCCCTAGTTGATACATGAGCTATTCGAGCATACAAAACAGAATGTTTATTTGAAGGTTTAGAGTTTGGCACATACAAATTTGCTTGTAACGGCAGGTAGATACCGTATATAGGTAGGTATGGTCGACTCATATGGAACAACTTTGGGGTTTATGGAATTGGATGCATAAGAAGTATTCCCGCTTAGTACAAGTGAAGGCTGGAAAAAGACTGGGAAGAGACCAGCTAGAGAGCGACAACAGTCATGAACATGCATTAAAATTAATCAACACCGGATGCAAGCATGAGTAGGATATAATGCACCATGAACATAAATATCGTAGAGGCTATGTTGATTTTGTTTCAACTACATGCGTGAACATGTGCCAAGTCAAGCCACTCGAATCGTTCAAAAGAGGATACCACCCTATCATACCACATCACAACCATTTTAATAGCATGTTGGCACGCAAGGTAAACCATTATAAGCTCCTAGCTAATTAAGCATGGCATAAGCAACTACAATCTCTAATTGTCATTGCAAACATGTTTATTTATAATAGGCTGAATCAGGAACGATGAACTAATCATGTTTACAAAAACAAGAGAGGTCGAGTTCATACCAGCTTTTCTCATCTCAATAAGTTCATCATATAATCATCATTATTGCCTTTCACTTGCACGACCGAATAGTGTGGATAATAATAATAGTGCATGTGCATTGGACTAAGCTGTAATCTGTAAGCATACAATTCAAGAGAGAAGACAAGGTAATATGGGCTCTTTGTTAGATCAACAATAATGCATATGGGAGCCACTTTAACATTTTCATTATGGTCTTCTCCTCTCAACCCCCAAAGAACAAGAAAGAAATAAAACTATTTACACGGGAAAGCTCCCAACAAGCAAAAGAAGAACGAGAAATCTTTTTGGGTTTTATTTTTAATTACTACTACTACAGGCATGGAAAGTAAAGTAACTAAAAGCTACAACTATATTTTTTTTTGTTTTTCTTAAGGTTTATCAAACACACAAGAAGAAAGCATAAAAGGGGAAAATAAACTAGCATGGATGATATAGTGAAAAAGTATGAGCACCGACAACTAGCATGAGTGTGTGAACATAAATGTAATGTCGGTGAGAAATACGTACTCCCCCAAGCTTAGGCTTTTGGCCTAAGTTGGTCTATGGCCACGGCTGGCCTGGCGGATATCCAAAGTTGTAGTTGGGGTCGTACTGAGATGCAGCGGCAATTGCCTGATGAGCTGCAACTTGGAGGCGAGTTATCTCCGCCCTCCTCTTGTACTCGGTCGCCTCCTCCCTGGTTATAAAATACATCCTCTTTGCCTGAAAGTCAAAGAAGGTAGGAGCAGGGTGTAACATCCCAAATTTTCAATTTGGAATGTTATACATAGGTCATGCATGCATATCATATTTTATTGCATTTTCGTTTTCGTCCTCGAAATCCTAAGCAACTCAAGGACCCTCCGAGAGAGTTGGGGATTTCCAAGTTTTCATATTTGATTCTTGTCAAATAATGAAACGAGGATTTTGATTTTAATTATTTTCTCTCCGAAAAATATTTTGTATTAAAATATAAGAGAGGAGATAATATGACTTCTCCAAAATAATTGAAATATTGGAGGAAAAATATTAAAATCATTTATTTTGATTTTATTCGATTTTATTTGGATTTTATTTGCATTAGAAAAATTGCACGTTTTCGAAATTGCATTTTAGGGCCAAGAAAATGTTCATCTCGTTCTAAATATTTTATTTAGACGGTGAAAATTTGTTTTGGCATTTTTAGATTTTTATTTTATTTTCTAGGATATTATTTCTGTCGGCGAAATTGTTTAAAACAAATCTCCAGCCGACTGGGCCGAACCCAGCTGGGCCGCCCGCCCAAGCCGCCGCCGCCTTCCCACGCGCGACCGCTGCCGCCGCCGAGCTTGGACTCCAGACTCCGCCTCTGCCGCGCCTTGCCCCCTCCTCCAAGTCGCCCCCCTCCCCCTTTATATACGGCCTGTTTGCAAATTTTTAGAATCCTCAAATTCTAAAAGGAAAAAAAGTTATGCTCAAATTTCAGTTTTTTTTTAAATTTTTGTTAAATCTGGTCAAACTATGGTCAAACTACTTATTCAAGAAGTATTAGTGTTACTAAATAATTATTCAAGAATATTAGTGTTACTAAATAATTATTTCAGTTTTTTTGAATTTTGGTCAACTATGGTCAAACTACTTATTCAAGAAATATTAGTGTTACTAAATAATTATTGATTTTTAGAACAATAGTTTCAAACTCAAACAGTTAAATGTGTGACTTCATGCTCAAGCTAAATTCCTGAGGGTTAATAGGATTGACATCTTACTATTGTCGGGAAAACAACAAGTGCAGACTTGGAAACGAGGGAGAATAGAACCCGGAAGTTAAGCGTGCTCAGGCTGGAGTAGTGAGAGGATGGGTGACCGTTCGGGAAGTTAGATGATTTGGAATGATGAGCGGTGATTAGAGATTAAAGGTTAAATTGAGCAGTGATGAGGGGTGATTAGAGATTAGAGGTTAAAATAATTCAGAAATTTGAAATTCAAAAAAAACATAAAATTTCCTTTAGTACCGGTTGGTGTTACCAACCAGGACTAAAGGTGGACCTCCAGGCAGCAGCCACGTGGAGGGCCTTTAGTCCCGGTTCCAGTTAGAACCGGGACTAAAGGGGGAGGCTTTAGTACCGACCCTTTAGTCCCGGTTCCAGAACCGGGACTAAAGGCCCCTTATGAACCGGGACTAAAGGCCCTTTTTCTACTAGTGTAAGTTGAACTTTCTGGTCAACCCCTCGTATTTGAGTTTTGCTTGTGCATCTTTGCTTGTTGCTTATGTATGTTATTGTTTGTTTGCGACAAAACACCCGGAGTGCGAAGCGTGTTACTACGAGTCTCTAGGTTTCGTGGATCGTCAGCAAGGCAAGTAACACATTGATCATACTCTTTTCATACCCAGTTTTTATGCATTAGTTCCAATCCTCAAACATTGCATGATTAGGACGTCATTAACTTGTGGGTTGGGAAGTAGTTGTTGAGGTAGAACCTATTACCCTGTTACTATCAAACCCTTGGGAGTTACTTCTACGCGTTGCTTATATTACTATGCTATGCTATGCTCGTAGAAGTGGTTTGGGTTTGAGTGAAATCCATGACAGATGTGAGGTTATTAATTAATGGTTCAACTTAAGGTGGCAACTTAAATTAACATCTGGGTGGATTGAGGCACCTGGGGAACCTAGTGTTGTCTGGGTTTTTTTTGGAAATCTTGGGGTATCCATGTGATCTTCCTATGGACCGCCACCCAGGCTCAAAGGGAACAGAGATGATTCATGCTAGAAACTTCCGTGTGCAGCCACCAAGCTATTCTGGGATCTAGCATAATTGAGTAAGTTACGTGAAGCTCTTGAAGAGGTGGATCAGCAGGTAGTGGGTTTTGTAGGTTTGGTATGGTCTACCCGGAGTAGAGAGTTAATGTTTCTGAAAAACTGTGTCTCGGTCATCCGTTTCTCAAACACCATGTAGTGCGAGAAATCCAACGGAGGTGATCGAGTCTTGTGGGGAAGAGTGCCCAAACCTCTGCAGAGTGTACAATCTAATCATGGTTAGCCGTGTCCCCGGTTATGGACAATCTTGAGTATCTAGTACTTGGGTTATCACACGTATCTCATCACTCTTAATTAATATTGTTGGGTTGTTAATTACTTTAATTGGGATTGATTTGGGGTTACCTTCTCAATATTTGTTCAACCACCATGATAGTTAAATTAAACTATATTCCTTTGTTGTAGGGAAAAATTGGCTTTTCGCAAAAATTATAACCATAGAGCTTTCCACCAGCCAAATATGCATGTAGTGATAGCATTATTCTATTCTTGTCATACCGTGTTACATTGCCAGCATATTCCATGTGCTGACCCGTACTCGGGCTGCAACGTATTATGTTGCAAACTTTTCAGAGAGGAGTAAGGTTTGTTAGGTCGTTGCCGTGTAGCTCAGCTATGCCATTGGAGTTGATGGACTCACTTATCTTCCAAGCCTTCCATTGTTATCGCATTAGATGGCCTTAAGCCATATTATTGTAATAAGTTCTCTTTTGAGACATTTGATGTAATAAGTGTGTGATTGCTACTCTGTTATAATCCTTCGAGTATTGTGTGTGTCAGCATTATCGATCCAGGGATGACACTAAAGCACAGAGACTTGACTGTTTGAGGTCAGGTCGCTACAAGATGGTATCAGAGCACACGCTGAGTGTAGGACACGACCACTAAGCTAAACCATAGGTCACACTTCTCTTCTCATTTCTGACTCCTCTCCATTTTCTACTCTTTAGGATGGCGGATGCAAGGAACAAGTTTGCACAACCGGATGAAGACACACCATTTGGATGCCACATGAAGGAAGTCACTAGGTACTTGAACATTGGAATACCAAGCTTCACTGGGACATACAACGCCACCTTGCCAGAGGAGGAGCGCTGGATGATTCAAGTACAAGTTCCAGGAAGGACCTTCACGCCAGTCACTAAACCCATAGAGTTTTCCTTCGATGCACCAACCTGGAGTTTAGGAAAGAGTATGGCAGCTCACATCACCATGGGACGCATTGGAGAAGTCTACAACAGGGAACTCAGAGACACTATCTATCAAATATGTGGGCGTCGAGACGAGCAATGGGAAGTAATCAGCACCAAGAAGGATAGATCCATTGCAGCTTTCATCCAGGAGTTAAACCAGCACATTCGACGTCTGGAGAACCAGATGTGCGTAGACATGATGGACTTGAAGAAGGCGAAGACTAGGATCATCGAGCTGGAGGAAGAACTCAAGTTTACACGCGATGGTTATGAGGAGGAAATCAAGACACTACTGGAGAAGAATGACGACCTAGTTAAGAAGATCGGAGTATTCCTGGGGGACCGGCACTGGTAGTAGAAGATGACGATTCCACTTGCCCGGACAACTACATCATCATCGACGACACCGATTCCGACCCTAGTGAGGATGACTTTGAAGACGAAGCTGGAGCAGACATCATGGAGTCTTCCACCGATCAAAATTTCTAGATGACCACCATATATCATTAGTATTCCCCCATGTATTTAGTAGTAGTTGAGCACTTTTGTGATAGTTCTAGACCACTTGTATGCCCTTGCTTGATTGATTGAGTGAAATGATTGTGTTTGTCTCATGTGCATATGGGTAGTGCTTTCTCATTAGACCCCCTTTTCTATTCTGATCTCTTCCATCTAAAACCCATCAGATGCCTCCGGGATGTGACCCCGGATTTGCTTTCCCGCCGGAGCTCACCCAGTTGATCCAATAGTAGAATACTTTGATGCAATTGCTAGTTCAGAACCAGGGCAACAACAACAACCCGCCAGCAGTGGACAACCTAGCCCGCTTTCTAAGGTTACAACCGTCGGTGTTTTCCAGTAGCCCCGAGCCTATAGTTGCAAATGATTGGCTCCGCGGGATTGGATGGGAGTTAACCACTGCAGGATGCACTGATGCTGAGAAGGTGCGTTTTGCCGCACATCAGTTGGATGGACCAGCAGCATCATGGTGGGAGAATTACACTGTCACCTACCCATAGCCATGGTGACATGGGACCAATTTCAGCAAGCTTTCCGCACAGCTCATGTCTCAACTGGAGCTATGCAGATGAAGAAGCGGGAGTTCTGTAACTTACACCAGGGGAACCGTACTGTGACTCAGTATGTGGATGAGTTTAGCAAGTTATCTCGCTATGCCCCTGATGATGTGGCCACAGATGCCGCGAAGCAAGAGAAGTTAATGGAAGGGCTCAATGATGAGATGAGCATGCAGTTGATGGTAGCAACCTTCAACAACTACCAGGAGTTGGTAGATAAGGCCCTTATGATTGAAGGGAAGCGGCAGCAGATTGAGAGTCGTAAGAGGAAGTACGGACAAGGGAAGTATAACTCAGGAGCTCAGCAGAAACCTCGCCTAACCCCGAACTCGGGAGGACTTGTTCATAACCATGGAGGTCACAACCACACTGGAGGAGGATCGCATAATCACAATGGTGCTAAGAATGGAAATGGGAACGGAGGTAACAACAATCAGAACCGCTCCAACCCAGCCACACCCGCCAAAAGAGACCTAAGTCAAGTTACTTGCTTTAAGTGCGGGAAGACAGGGCACTATGCCAATGATTGCCCTGAAGGAAGGAATGGAAACGGGAATGGGAGCGCTGGAAAGAAGCCTAATCTAGTCAACAAAGGACAAGTGAACCACGTTAACGTGGAGGAGGTTGAAGAGCAGCCGGACGCGGTAATAGGTAAGTTTTTGGTTAAGTCATTTACCGCTCTTGTTCTTTTCGATACTGGTGCATCGCATTCATACATATCAAGGGGATTCGTGGATAAGTTTAAACTACCAACCCAAACCCTTAGGACCCCTCTCCTAGTGAGTTCACCTGGAGCAGAGTACATGGCTAGCCGATGGTGCAACCAGATACCCCTAACCATTGGTACACATGTTTTTCCGTCCGACCTAATTATCTTGGAGTCACAAGGATTGGATGTGATATTAGGTATGGACTGGATGTCAAAGTATGGAGGAAGCATTGACTGTGCTAGTAAGTCGATTTATCTCACCACCCCGGAGGGAAAAAGGATTAAGTATGTATCTAGGCATGTGCCTAGGAGGAGCCAAGTGAATGCCCTCACGGGAGTTGTTCAGGAGGAAGTGCCTGTAGTGAAGGATTTCACGGGAGTTACCAGGCATGCCACCGGATAGAGACATTGAGTTTTTGATAGAGCTATTGCCAGGTACAGGGCCAATATCCAAGAGACCCTATCGGATGCCCGCAAATGATCTAGAGGAAATTAAGAAACAGATCAAGGAGTTATTAGAGAAAGGTTACATTCGAAGAAGCTCGTCACCTTGGGGAGCCCCAGTACTTTTGGTGGAGAAGGAGGATAAATCCCTAAGGATGGTTGTTGATTATCGGGCTTTGAATGAAGTGACGATCAAGAATAAGTACCCACTTTCGATGATCAATGATCTGTTTGATCAGCTGCAAGGAGCTAAAGTGTTTTCGAAGATTGATTTACGATCGGGATCCCATCAGTTGAAGATTCGAGAGAAGGATATACCAAAGACGGCATTCACCACGCGGTATGGACTATACGAATATATGGTCATGTCGTTTGGACTGACTAACGCCCCTACCTATTTTATGAGCATGATGAACAAGGTGTTCATGGAGTATTTGGACAAGTTTGTTGTGGTGTTTATTGATGATATTATGGTATACTCGAAGAATGAAGAGGAGCACAAGGAGCATTTGCGATTGGTTCTCGAGAAACTCAGGGAACACCAGTTGTATGCTAAGTTCAGCAAATGCGAATTTTGGTTGAAGGAAGTCGGATTCCTTGGACATGTTATATCAGGAGAAGGTATAGCAGTAGATCCCAGCAAGGTTCACTCAGTCACTGAATGGTTGGCACCCACGTCAGTTAGCGAGATCCGCAGTTTCCTTGGACACACAGGATACTACTGGAGGTTCATTGAGAATTTTTCCAAGATTGCAAAGCCAATGAATGAACTATTGAAGAAGGATACTAAGTTCAAATGGACAGATGATTGCAAGGCAAGTTTCCAGGAGTTGAAGAAACGTTTGACTACAGCCCAGTGCTAACACTGCCAGATATACATAAGGAGTTCCAAGTATATTGCGACGCCTCCCGCTTAGGACTTGAATGTGTGCTTATGCAGGACGGAAGAGTTGTTTCGTATGCCTCACGACAACTAAAACCTCATGAGTTGAACTATGCCAAGCATGATTTGGAGCTACCATCCGTAGTGCATGCATTGAAGACTTGGAGACATTACCTTATTGGAAACCGTTGTGATGTGTACACGGATCATAAGAGTTTAAAATACATTTTCACACAGAAGGAGCTGAACCTTAGACAGAGGAGATGGTTGGAGCTTATAAAGGATTACGACATGAAGCTACACTATCATCCAGGAAAGGGCAATGTTGTAGCAGACGCTTTGAGCCAAAAGAGTTATGCCAATATCCTTGAAAGTAAGGGATTGCCAAAGGAGTTAGGAGAGGATATCATGGAACTTCGATTGGAGATTGTTCCAAGAGGTTTCGTTGCAACAATGGAGGTTCAGTCTACATTGTTGGGCAAGATTCGAGAAGCTCAGAAGGATGACAAAGAGATTGCCGAGATAAAGGAGAAGATGAGCAAAGGAAAGGCCAAAGGTTTTCGTGAGGATGAGCACGATACCTTATGTTTTGAGGATCGAGTTTATGTACCCAATAACCTAGAGATCAGGAAGTTAATACTTCAGGAGGCTCATGACTCACCATACTTGATACACCCCGGAAACACCAAGATGTATTTGGATTTGAAGGAACGTTTCTGGTGGACTGGTATGAAGAAGGATATTGCCGAGTATGTAGCAGTATGTGATGTTTGCCAAAGAGTAAAGACAGAGCATCAGAAGCCAGCAGGACTATTACAGCCTATGCCGATACCCGAATGGAAGTGGGATAAACTTGGCATGGATTTTATCACCGGATTGCCCAGAACCAAAGCAGGATATGATTCTATATGGGTAGTAGTTGATCGCTTGACCAAAGTGGCTCACTTTATCCCAGTGAAAACCACGTATACAAGCGCGAAGTTGGCCAAGATATATATGTCCAGGATCGTATGTCTACATGGAGTTCCGAGGACCATCGTATCAGATAGAGGAACCCAGTTTACTTCAAAGTTTTGGCATCAATTACACCAAACTTTGGGAACAAGATTGGAGTTCAGTACAGCGTTTCACCCGCAGACGGATGGACAGACTGAGAGAGTCAATCAGATTTTGGAGGACATGTTGAGAGCCTGTGCGCTAGATTATGGATCTAGCTGGGATGACAATTTGCCTTACGCAGAGTTTTCATACAACAATAGCTACCAAGCCAGTTTGAAGATGGCACCGTTTGAAGCCCTGTATGGACGCAGGTGCAGAACGCCGTTGATGTGGGATGAGGTAGGAGACCGGCAGTTGTTTGGACCAGACTTGATCAAGGAGTCTGAGGAGAAGGTTAAACTAATTCGTGATAGACTGAAGATTGCTCAGTCCAGGCAGAAGAGTTACGCAGACTCGAAACGCAAGGAGGTAACCTATGAAATTGGAGATAGAGCATATCTGCGAGTATCACCCTTGAGAGGAGTGAAACATTTTGGAGTTAAGGGAAAGTTAGCCCCGAGATTTGTAGGACCGTATCGTGTTTTGGAACGGATGGGTGAAGTTGCCTACAGGTTGGAATTACCTGAGGTATTGTCTGGAGTTCATGATGTGTTTCACGTTTCACAGTTGAAGAAGTGTCATGTTGAGATGGCCGATATACCGTTAAGAGATACAGTACCCTTGGAGGCGATTCAGTTGGACAGTGATTTGACTTATGAGGAGAAGCCAGTTAAGATTCTTGAGTTTGCCAGCCGAGTCACCCGCAGCAAGGTTATCAAGTTTTGCAAAGTTCAGTGGAGCCACCATACCGAGGATGAAGCCACCTGGGAACGAGAGGATGATCTACGCAAAGACCACCCGCACCTATTTTCTAGCCAACCCGAATCTCGAGGGCGAGATTCATATTAAGGGGGGTAGGTTTGTAAAATCCCAAATTTTCAATTTGGAATGTTATACATAGGTCATGCATGCATATCATATTTTATTGCATTTTCGTTTTCGCAATCCTGGAAATCCTAAGCAACTCAAGGACCCTGGGAGAGAGTTGGGGATTTCCAGGTTTTCATATTTGATTCTTATCAAATAATGAAACGAGGATTTTGATTTTAATAATTTTTCTCTCCGAAAAATATTTTGTATTAAAATATAAGAGAGGAGATAATATGACTTCTCCAAAATAATTGAAATATTGGAGGAAAAATATTAAAATCATTTATTTTGATTTTATTTGGATTTTATTTGCATTATAAAAATTGCACGTTTTCAAAATTGCATTTTAGGGCCAAGAAAATGTTCATCTCGTTCTAAATATTTTATTTAGACGATGAAAAATTGTTTTGGCATTTTTAGATTTTTATTTTATTTTCTAGGATTTTATTTCTGTCGGCGAAATTGTTTAAAAAAAATCTCCAATCGACTAGGCCAAACCCAGCCGGGCCGCCGGCCCAAGCCGCCGCCGCCTTCCCGCGCGCGAGCGCCGCAGCCGCCGAGCCGGACTCCGCCTCCGCCGCGCCTTGCCCCCTCCTCCAAGTCGCCCCACCCCCTCCCCTTTATATACGCACCACCCGGCCCCCCCACCACCACACCACCACTGCCGCCTGCGCCGCCCACAGCTGTCTGGAGCCGCCGCCACCGTCGCCGAGCCCCGCCGCCCGCCGCCCAACCCCACCTCGCCGGAGCCCCTCACCGGAGGTACCGCGCCGGACCCGAGCCGCCGGTTTTTTAAAACCATTCGGGTTTTTTTAGAAACCCTAGTTTGTTTTTTTAGATCGGTTCGCCGGTTTTTCTCGGTTCTTCTATTTAGCGGACGTTCGTCCATACATTCGTTTTAACAGACGGCTTTCGCCCGTTAGTCACAGCTAACGAACGCCCATTCGTTAGATCGTTCGTCAGTTTTCTTTTTTTATCGGATTTATCTGTAATTTTTCTCGATCGTGATTTCTAATCCGATCTTAGATTTTGTTTATCTTTTCGCTCGTTAGTCGGAATCAGACGATTCAAGCGCCTAGATCTTCGTCTCGAGACCCTCTTTATGTTTAACCAACTTTCACAAGTTTTTGCTACTATAAAATTTGACCTTAGTTCAGATTAGTAAACGGATCTTGTTTCTTTCGCCGTTTGAGTTTCGTTGCTTCGTTTGATTTGATTCTTTTTGCGTACCGCAGTTCTTAAGTTGAACTTTCTGGTCAACCCCTCGTATTTGAGTTTTGCTTGTGCATCTTTGCTTGTTTCTTATGTATGTTATTGTTTGTTTGCGATATAACACCCGGAGTGTGAAGCGTGTTACTATGAGTCTCTAGGTTTCGCGGATCGTCAGCAAGGCAAGTAACACATTGATCATACTCTTTTCATACCCAGTTTTTATGCATTAGTTCCAATCCTCAAACATTGCATGATTAGGACGTCATTAACTTGTGGGTTGGGAAGTAGTTGTTGAGGTAGAACCTATTACCCTGTTATTATCAAACCCTTGGGAGTTACTTCTACGCGTTGCTTATATTGCTATGCTATGCTATGCTCGTAGATGTGGTTTGGGTTTGAGTGAAATCCATGATAGATGTGAGGTTATTAATTAATGGTTCAACTTAAGGTGGCAACTTGAATTAACATCTGGGTGGATTGAGGCACCTGGGGAACCCGGTGTTGTCTGTTTTTTTTGGGAATCTCGGGGTATCCGTGTGATCTTCCTATGGACCGCCACCCAGGCTCAAAGGGAACTGAGATGATTCATGCTAGAAACTTCTGTGTGCAGCCACAAGCTATTATGGGCTCTAGCATAGTTGAGTAAGTTACGTGAAGCTCTTGAAGAGGTGGATCAGTAGGTAGTGGGTTTTGTAGGTTTGGTATGGTCTACCCGGAGTAGAGAGTTAATGTTTCTGAAAGACTGTGTCTCGGTCATTCGTTTCTCAAACACCATGTAGTGCGAGAAATCCAACGGAGGTGATCGAGTCTTGTGGGGAAAAGTGCCCAAACCTCTGCAGAGTGTACAATCTAATCATGGTTAGCCGTGTCCCCGGTTATGGACAATCTTGAGTATCTAGTACTTGGGTTATCACATGTATCTCATCACTCTTAATTAATATTGTTGGGTTGTTAATTACTTTAATTGGGATTGAGTTGGGGTTACCTTCTCAATATTTGTTCAACTAGCATGATAGTTAAATTAAAATCTATTCCTTTGTTGTAGGGAAAATTTGGTTTTCGCAAAAAATTATAACCATAGAGCTTTCCACTAGCCAAATATGCATGTAGTGATAGCATTATTCTGTTCTTGTCCTACTGTTTTACATTGCCAGCATATTCCATGTGCTGACCCGTTCTCGGGCTACAACGTATTGTGTTGCATACTTTTCAGACGAGGAGTAAGGTTTGTTAGGTCGTTGCCGTGCAGCTCAGCTATGCCGTTGGAGTCGATGGAATCACTTATCTTCCAAGCCTTCCGTTGTATCGCATTAGATGGCCTTAAGCCATATTATTGTAATAAGTTCTCTTTTGAGACATTCGATGTAATAAGTGTGTGATTGCTACTCTGTTATAAATCCTTCGAGTACTGTGTGTGTCAGCATTACCGATCCAGGGATGACACTGAAGCACAGAGACTTGACTGTTTGAGGTCAGGTCGCTACAAGATGGTATCAGAGCACACGCTGAGTGTAGGACACTACCACTATGCTAAACCATAGGTCACACTTCTCTTCTCATTTCTGACTCCTCTCCGTTTTCTACTCTTTAGGATGGCGGATGCAAGGAACAAGTTTGCACAACCGGATGAAGACACACCATTTGGACGCCACCTGAAGGAAGTCACTAGGTACTTGAACATTGGAATACCAAGCTTCACCGGGACATACAACGCCACCTTACCAGAGGAGGAGTGCTGGATGATTCAAGTACAAGTTCCAGGAAGGACCTCCATGCCAGTCACTAAACCCATAGAGTTTTCCTTTGATGGACCAAATTGGAGTTTAGGAAAGAGTATGGCAGCTCACATCACCATGGGACGCATTGGAGAAGTCTACGACAGGGAACTCAAAGACACTATCTATCAGATATGTGGGCATCGAGACGAGCAATGGGAAGTAATCAGCACTAAGAAGGATAGATCCATTGCAGCTTTCATCCAGGAGTTAAACCAGCACATTCGATGTTAGGAGAACTAGATGTCCGCTGACATGATGGACTTGAAGAAGACGAAGACTAGGATCATCGAGCTAGAGGGAGAACTCAAGTTTACATGTGATGGATATGAGGAGGAAATCAAGACACTACTGGAGAAGAATGACGACCTAGTTAAGAAGATCGGAGTATTCATGGGAGCACTAGCACCGGGAGTAGAAGAAGATGATTCCAGTTGCCGGGACAACTACATCATCATCGACGACACCGATTCCTGCCCTAGTGAGGATGACTTTGAAGACGAAGCTGGAGCAGACATCATGGGGTCTTCCACCGATCAAAATTTCTAGATGACCACCATATATCATTAGTATTCCCCCATGTATCTAGTAGTAGTTGAGCACTTTTGCGATAGTTCTAGACCGCTTGTATGCCCTTGCTTGATTGATTGAGTCAAATGATTATGTTTGTCTCATGTGCATATGGGTAGTGCTTTCTCATTAGACCCCCTTTTCTATTCTGATATCTTCCATCTAAAACCCATCAGATGCCTCCAGGACATGACCCCGGATTTGCTTTCCCGCCGGAGCTCACCCAGTTGATCCAGCAGAAAAATACTTTGATGCAATTGCTAGTTCAGAACTAGGGCAACAACAACAACAACAACAACAACCCGCCAACAGTGGACAACCTAGCCCGCTTTCTAAGGTTACAACCGCCAGTGTTTTCCAGTAGCCCCGAGCCTATAGTTGCAAATGATTGGCTCCGCAGGATTGGAAGGGAGTTAACCACTACAGGATGCATTGATGCTGAGAAGGTCCGTTTTGCCGCACATCAGTTGGATGGACCAGCAGCATCATGGTGGGAGAATTACACTGTCACCTACCCCATAACCACGGTGACATGGGACCAATTTCAGCAAGCTTTCCGCACAGCTCATGTCTCAACTAGAGCTATGCAGATGAAGAAGCGGGAGTTCCGCAACTTATGCCAGGGGAACCGTACTGTGACTTAGTACGTGGATGAGTTTAGCAAGTTATCTCGCTATGCCCCTGATGATGTGGCCACAGATGCCGCGAAGCAAGAGAAGTTTATGGAAGGGCTGAATGATGAGATGAGCATGCAGTTGATGGTAGCAACCTTCAACAACTACCAGGAGTTGGTAGATAAGGCCCTTATGATTGAAGGGAAGCAGCAGCAGATTGAGAGCCGTAAGAGGAAGTACGGACAAGGGAAGTATAACTCAGGAGCTCAGCAGAAACCTCGCCTAACCCCGAACTCGGGAGGACTTGTTCATAACAATGGAGGTCACAACCACACTGGAGGAGGATCGCATAATAACAATGGTGCTAAGAATGGAAATGGGAACGGAGCTAACAACAATCAGAACCGCTCCAACCCAGCCACACCCGCCAAAAGAGACCTAAGTCAAGTTACTTGCTTTAAGTGCGGGAAGACAGGGCACTATGCCAATGATTGCCCTGAAGGAAGGAATGGAAACGGGAATGGGAGCGCTGGAAAGAAGCCTAATCCAGTCAACAAAGGATAAGTGAACCACGTTAACGTGGAGGAGGTTGAAGAGCAGCCGGACGCGGTAATAGGTAAGTTTTTGGTTAAGTCATTTACTGCTCTTGTTCTTTTCGATACTGGTGCATCGCATTCATACATATCAAGGGGATTCGTGGATAAGTTTAAACTACCAACCCAAACCCTTAGGACCCCTCTCCTAGTGAGTTCACCTGCAGCAGAGTACATGGCTAGCCGATGGTGCAACCAGATACCTCTAACCATTGGTACACACGTTTTTCTGTCCGACCTAATTATCTTGGAGTCACAAGGATTGGATGTGATATTAGGTATGGACTGGATGTCAAAGTATGGAGGAAGCATTGATTGTGCTAGTAAGTCGATTTATCTCACCACCCCGGAGGGAAAAAGGATTAAGTATGTATCTAGGCATGTGCCTAGGAGGATCCAAGTGAATGCCCTCACAGGAGTTGTTCAGGAGGAAGTGCCTGTAGTGAAGGATTTTTCGGATGTTTTTCCAGAGGAGTTACCAGGCATGCCACCGGATAGAGACATTGAGTTTTTGATAGAGCTATTGCCAGGTACAGGGCCAATATCCAAGAGACCCTATCAGATGCCCGCAAATGATCTAGAGGAAATGAAGAAACAGATCAAGCAGTTATTAGAGAAAGGTTACATTTGAAGAAGCTCGTCACCTTGGGGAGCCCCAGTACTTTTGGTGGAGAAGAAGGATAAATCCCTAAGGATGGTTGTTGATTATCGGGCTTTGAATGAAGTGACGATCAAGAATAAGTACCCATTGCCGATGATCAATGATCTGTTTGATCAGCTACAAGGAGCTAAATTGTTTTCGAAGATTGATTTACGATCGGGATACCATCAGTTGAAGATTCGAGAGAAGGATATACCAAAGACGGCGTTCACCATGCGGTATGGACTATACGAATATATGGTCATGTCGTTTGGACTGACTAACGCCCCTGCCTATTTTATGAGCATGATGGAAAAGGTATTCATGGAGTATTTGGACAAGTTTGTTGTTGTGTTTATTGATGATATTATGGTATACTCGAATAATGAAGAGGAGCACAAGGAGTATTTGTGATTGGTGCTCGAGAAACTCAGGGAACACCAGTTGTATGCTAAGTTCAGCAAATGCGAATTTTGGTTGAAGGAAGTCGGATTCCTTGGACATGTTATATCAGGAGAAGGTCTAACGGTAGATCCCAGCATGGTTTAGTAAGTTACATGAAGCTCTTGAAGAGGTGGATCAGCAGGTAGTGGGTTTTGTAGGTTTGGTATGGTCTACCCGGAGTAGAGAGTTAATGTTTCTGAAAGACTGTGTCTCGGTCATCCGTTTCTCAAACACCATGTAGTGCGAGAAATCCAATGGAGGCGATCGAGTCTTGTGGGGAAAAGTGTGCAAACCTCTGCAGAGTGTATAATCTAATCATGGTTAGCCGTGTCCCCGGTTATGGACAATCTTGAGTATCTAGTACTTGGGATAACATGTATCTCATCACTCTTAATTAATATTGTTGGGTTGTTAATTACTTTAATTGGGATTGAGTTGGGGTTACCTTCTCAATATTTGTTCAACCACCATGATAGTTAAATTAAAATATATTCCTTTGTTGTAGGAAATAATTGGCTTTTCGCAAAAATTATAACCATAGAGCTTTCCACCAGCCAAATATGCATGTAGTGATAGCATTATTCTATTCTTGTCCTACTGTGTTACATTGCCAGCATATTCCATGTGCTGACCCGTTCTCGGGCTGCAACGTATTATGTTGCAGGCTTTTCAGACGAGGATTAAGGTTCATTAGGTCATTGCCGTGCAGCTCAGCTATGCCATTGGAGTTGATGGACTCACTTATCTTCCAAGCCTTCCGCTGTTATCGCATTAGATGGCCTTAAGCCATATTATTGTAATAAGTTCTCTTTTGAGACATTCAATGTAATAAGTGTGTGATTGCTCCTCTGTTATAAATCCTTCGAGTACTGTGTGTGTCAGCATTACCGATCCAGGGATGACACTAAAGCACAGAGACTTGACTGTTTGAGGTCAGGTCGCTACACAGGGAGAGCGACGTGATAGGTGCGTCGTCTGTCAAAGATTAGTCGGTACTGGAGGAACTGATCGTTCCTCTCAACAACCTGATGGCGAACCATAGCATCATAATCTAAATAAGTAGGAGGCAACTCAATATCATATCCACGTATGGGTATCTCAAGAAAGTTAGCTTTATGAGTTGCATAAATTCCACCAAAGAAATCTCCATGAATACAATTATTATGCAACCTACGTGCAACAATAGCCCCCAAGTTGTATTGTTTATCTCCTAAAACAGCGCTCCTGAGAACTCTGAGATCAGGTACACACATGTGACATGCTTCATCTTTACTGTTTATGCACCTTCCTATGAAGAGAGCAAAATAATGTATAGCAGGAAAATGAATGCTCCCTATGGTGGCTTGTGTTACATCTCTAGATTCCCCCACAGTTATACTAGCAAAAAAATCTTCAAATTCAGATTTGTGAGCTTCACTAACATCACCCCACTATGGAAGTTTACAAGCAGTGGTAAAATCTTCTAAGTCCATTGTATAAGATTTATCATAAAGATCAAACAGGACAGTGTGAGAATTACGTGAAGATGAAAATTTGAACCTTCTCACAAAGGAATCAGTTAGGTGATCGTATTGGCGGTACTTATCTGCCTCGAAGCTCTCAAGATCAGCATTACGCACATATGCTTCAAATTCCTCCTTGATTCCTGCTCGAATCATGAAGTCCTCTGACGGCCATTCACAAGGCCACAGTTGAGCTTCTCTTGGTGGTTCCTCATCCGCATCACGTATTGCGGGTCTGGGTCCTTGCTTCCTTGAAGAACCACCTTGGTACATTTTCCTAAACATATTTCTTCCTCTGAAAAATTTCTAAAAATTTTAGTAACTCAAAATAAAAGTGAACCAAACTCAACAAAATTGATAGCAATTACTCCTACAAGTGCCTAGAGGATATATCATGCATTAAAACTACTTTTGACCATATAAATTTGACATGCAGGCTCAAGAACAGGGTCACCTAAGCAGCAAAAATTTGCAATGCATAAAGCACTAGAACAAAAACTAATTGGACCATTGGAGGAGTCACAAACCAAAGAACAATCCCCTAAAGCAGTTTTGTGAAAGGAGCTTTGAGCAAAAGAGATCAAAAATGGCAGCAAGATGAGCTTGGACTCAGGTTTGAGCTGGCTAGTGATTTTTTGGGGAGGAAGAAGGAGTGTGTGGTAGCTGGAATAAGTGGAGGGGAGCCACCATGGGCCCACAAGGTAGGGGGCGCGCCCAGGGGGTAGGGCGCGCCCTCCACCCTCGTGGCCAGGTGCTTGCTCCCCCTGTTGTGTTCTCAGTGCCAGATATTCTCAAATATTCTAGAAAAATCATATTTAATTTTCAGGGCATTTGGAGAACTTCTATTTTTGGGGTATTTTTTTATTGCATTGATAATTCAGAAAACAGACAGAAAAATACTATTTTTTCTTTATTTAATATAAATAACAGAAAGTAAAAAGAGGGTACAGAGAGTTGTGCCTTATAACTTCATCCATCTCATGCTCATCAAAAGGAATCCACTAACAAGGTTGATCAGGTCTTGTTAACAAACTCATTTCGAATAACATGAAACCGGAGAATTTTAGAATACCACTAGGTTACCTCAACGGGGATATGCATGTCCCCAACAATAAGAATATCATATTTCTTTTTCACAATAGTAAGAGGAAATTCAAAACCTCCAATAGTAATTGTTGAAATTTTTCCAATAGAATTGATATTGCGGACTTGAGGTTGTTTCCTTGGAAAGTGTACCATATGCTCATTACCATTGACATGAAAAGTGACATTGCCTTTGGTGCAATCAATAATAGCCCCTGCAGTATTCAAAAAGGGTCTTCCAAGAATAATAGACATACTATCGTCCTCCGGAATATCAAGAATAACAAAGTCCGTTAAAATAGTAACGTTTGCAACCACAACAGGCACATCCTCACAAATACCGACAAGTATAGAAGTTGATTTATCAGCCATTTGCAAAGATATTTCGGTAGGTGTCAACTTATTCAAATCAAGTCTACGATATAAAGAGAGAGGCATAACACTAACACCGGCTCCAAGATCACATAAAGCAGTTTTAACATAGTTTCTTTTAATGGAGCATGGTATAGTTGGTACTCCTGGATCTCCAAGTTTCTTTGGTATTCCACCCTTAAAAGTATAATTAGCAAGCATGGTGGAAATTTTAGCTTCCGGTATCTTTCTTTTATTAGTAACAATTTCCTTCATATATTTAGCATAAGGATTCATTTTAAGCATGTCAGTCAAATGCATACGCACAAAGATAGGTCTAATCATTTCAGCAAAGCGCTCAAAATCCTCATCATCCTTTTTCTTGGATGGTTTAGGAGGAAAGGGCATGGGTTTTTGAACCCATGGTTCTCTTTCTTTGCCGTGCTTCCTAGCAACAAACTCTTTCTTATCATAACGTTGATTCTTTGATTATGGGTTATCAAGATCAACAACAGGTTCAATTTCTACATCATTATTATTGCTAGGTTGAGCATCAACATGAACATCATCATTAACATTATCACTAGGTTCATGTTGATTACCAGGTTGTGTTTCCCCATCAGAAGTAGAAATATCATTGGGATTCTCAGGTGTATCAACAACAGGTTCACTAGAAGCATCCAAAGTCCTATCATTTTTCTTTTTCTTCCTCTTAGAAGGACTAGGTGCATCTACATTAGTTCTCTGAGAATCTTGCTCAATTCTCTTAGGATGGCCCTCAGGATACAAAGGTTCCTGAGTCATTTTACCTCCTCTAGTCATAACTCTAACAGCATTGTCATTCTTCTTATTATTTAATTCACTTAGCAAATCATTCTGAGCCTTAAGCACTTGTTCTACTTGAGTGGTAACCATAGAAGCATGTTTACTAATAAGTTTAAGTTCACCTTTAACACTTGCCATATAATCACTCAAGTGTTCAATCATATAAGCATTATGTTTCAATTGTCTACCAACATAAGCATTGAAATTTTCTTGTTTAACAATAAAGTTATCAAATTCATCCAAACATTGGCTAGCAAACTTAGCAGGAGGGATTTCAGCTTTATCATATCTATAGAGAGAATTTACCTTTACTACCTGTGTCGGATTATCAAGACCATGTATTTCTTCAATGGGCAGCAAATTAAGACAATGTATTTCTTCAACAGGAGGTAAATTCTTAACATCTTCAGCTTTTATACCTTTTTCTTTCATAGATTTCTTTGCCTCTTGCATATCTTCAGGACTGAGAAATAGAATACCCCTGTTCTTTGGAGTTGGCTTAGGAGTTGGTTCAGGAAGTGTCCAATTATTTTCATTAATCAACATATTATTCAATAGCAATTCAGCTTGATCAACAGTTCTTTCCCTGAAAACACAAGCAACACAACTATCCAGGTAATCTCTGGAAGTATCGGTTAGTCCATTATAAAAGATATCAAGTATTTTATTTTTCTTGAGAGGATGATCAGGCAAAGCATTAAGTAATTGGAGAAGCCTCCCCAAGCTTGTGGGAGACTCTCTTCTTCAATTTGCACAAAATTATATATTTCCCTTAAAGCAGCTTGTTTCTTATGAGCGGGGAAATATTTAGCAGAGAAATAGTAAATCATATCCTAGGGACTACGCACACAACCAGGATCAAGAGAATTAAACCATATCTTAGCATCACCCTTTAATGAGAACGGAAATAATTTAAGGATATAATAGTAGCGAGTTTTATCATCATTAGTAAACAGGGTAGCTATATCATTTAATTTAGTAAGATGTGCCACAACAGTTTCAGATTCATAGCCGTAGAATGGATCAGATTCAACCAAAGTAATTAACTCAGGATTGACAGAGAAATCATAATCCTTATCAGTAATAAAGATAGGTGAAGTAGCATAAGCAGGATCATATTTCATTCTAGCATTCAGAGATTTTTCTTTCAGCTTAGCTAATAGTTTCTTAATTAAGATCACTTCTATCATTGCAGGCAAGAAAGTCTCTAGCAGTTTCTTCATCCATAACATAACCCTCAGGAACAATAGGCAATTCATATCTAGGGAGAATCTTCATCATCACTTTCATCAATATTATCAGTTTCAATAATTTCATTCTCTCTAGCCCTAGCAAGTTGTTCATCAAGAAATTCACCAAGTGGCACAGTAGTATCAAGCATAGAAGTAGTTTCATCATAAGTATCATGCATAGCAGAAGTGGCATCATCAATAACATGCGACATATCAGAATTAATAACCGAATCAGGTTTAGGTGTCGCAAGCTTACTCAAAACAGAAGGTGAATCAAGTGCAGAGCTAGATGGCAGTTCCTTACCTCCCCTCGTAGTTGAGGGATAAATCTTGGTTCTCGGATCTTTCAAGTTCTTCATAGTGATAAACAGATATAAATCCCAAGTGACTCAAAGAATAGAGCTATGCTCCCCGGCAATGGCGCCGGAAAATACTCTTGATAACCCACAAGTATAGGGGGTCGCAACAGTTTTCGAGGGTAGAGTATTCAACCCAAATTTATTGATTCGACACAAGGGGAGCCAAAGAATATTCTCAAGTATTAGCACCTGAGTTGTCAATTCAACCACACCTAGAAACTTAATATCTGCAGCAAAGTGTTTAGTAGCAAAGTAATATGATAGTAGTGGTAACGGTGGCAAAAGGTAATGGTAGCAAAAGTAATATTTTTGGTATTTTATAGTAATTTTAAGAGTAGCAGCGGAAAAGTAAATAAGCGAAGAACAATATATGGAGAATTATGTCGGATGCGATCATTCATGCAACAGTTATAACATAGGGTGACACAGAACTAGCTCCAATTCATCAATGTAATTTAGGCATGTATTTCGAATATAGTCATACGTGCTTATGGAAAAGAACTTGCATGACATCTTTTGTCCTACCCTCCCGTGGCAGCGGGGTCCTATTGGAAACTAAGGGATATTAAGGCCTCCTTTTAATAGAGTACCGGATCAAAGCATTAACACATAGTGAGTACATGAACTCCTCAAACTACGGTCATCACCGGGAGTGGTCCCGATTATTGTCACTTCAGGGTTGCCAGATCATAACATATAATAGGTGACTATAGACTTGCAAGATAGGATCAAGAACTCACATATATTCATGAAAACATAATAGGTTCAGATCTGAAATCAGGCACTCGGGCCCTAGTGACAAGCATTAAGCATAGCAAAGTCATAGCAACATCAATCTCAGAACATAGTGGATACTAGGGATCAAACCCTAACAAAACTAACTCAATTACATGATAAATCTCATCCAACCCATCACCGTCCAGCAAGCCTACGATGGAATTACTCACGCACGGCGGTGAGCATCAAGAAATTGGTGATGGAGGAAGGTTGATGATGACGATGGCGATGGATTCCCCTCTCCGGAGCCCCGAACGGACTCCAGATCAGCCCTCCCGGGAGAGTTTAGGGCTTGGCGGCGGCTCCGTATCGTAAAACGCGATGAATCCTTCTCTCTAGTTTTTTTCTCCCCGAAAGTGAATATATGGAGTCAAGGTTGAGGTTGATGGAGCGTCAGGGGGCCCACGAGGCAGGGGGCGCGCCCCCCACCCTCATGGACAAGTGGAGGCCCCCCTGACGTGGATTCTTCTTCCAATATATTTTAATTATTCCAAAATAATTCTCCGATGATTTTTAGGTCATTCCGAGAACTTTTATTTCTGCATAAAAATAACACCATGGCAATTCTGCTGAAAACTGCGTTAGTCCGGGTTAGTTCCCTTCAAATCATGCAAGTTAGAGTCCAAAACAAGGGCAAAAGTGTTTGCAAAAGTAGATACGACGGAGACGTATCAGCATTCTCCCTCTTTATGTACACCTTGTAAAATAAGAGAGAAAAGGCATAAGTATTGTGACATAATGTGTAATAACAGCCCATAATGCAATAAATATCAATATAAAAGCATGATGCAAAATGGACGTATTAGTGTGTAGTTGGGGATCCCCCAAGAAAAAGGGAGAAAGCCGACTAGTTTGGATCATCATATTTTTATATGATGTTGTCGTAAGAAAGTCGGACTATTGAGGGGGGGAGGGGTTCATGATAAACTAAAATGTGGGAGACACCCCTGATCAAGATAAAAATCCTTTAGGGAAAATACATGATAATCCCAAGTATGTTAAGTTTCTTTATGTGACCCAAAGGACACAAGCAGAGGCCCCGGATGGAGCTTCACATGAGTCCAAGAACTAGTGGACTCATTTGGAGGTCTAGAACTCTGAGAGGCCTGGGTCTCCAAATGGCAGTTTGGGGTGGGACTCTAATGGGTCCAGTATACTATGGACTTGCCTGGAGGTTTGTGTGGAAGCATGTCACATGAAATATAGCATGCAAATTTTTGAGTGGGCCACATATAAGCCACATGTTCCTTCATAAAGGGGTACGGGTTGAGGCGGTGAAACACACATACACACATGCAGACTCAACTATTATTGACCCACAAAAGCTTGAGAAACTCCCCCCCCCCATGCCCTAAATCATTTGTGCCCTTGAAAGAAAAGAAAGAGAACCCAAATCAATGATTCAACGAAACTAATTTTGAATCCCCTTTGAGGTCATCACATTGCATGTTACTCTTGGGGATTTAACAGGCTGAATGGTGTTGCCCGATAGCTTCCAGGGCTTTGTTAGGCATCGTTATCAGGGTTAGTTTGTGAAGATTCAAAGGCTTCCATAAAGTCTACCACTTAGTGACTGAGCTCAAGCATTTTTTGGTTGAGCTCAACAAACAGAAGATGATCCTTTTTGTCATGAAGTGCTTTGTTAGGCTCCCGCCTCTCCAAAAGAGATTAGCACCCCTTTCAAGAGCGCGAACTTGGGGACATACCTTTGTCTCTGACTTTGTAGTTATCATGTTCCCATGCTAGATACCTTGTTTGTCTTGTCATAAAAGGTGATCCACTTAGCGTGTTTTAGAGAACCACAATACCATGATCACCAAAATCAACCAAGAAAGGTAAAATGTGTAGTTGCCTATTCAACCCTATTGTAAACATATTTTGTCCTTCATGACCCCCTAGTTTCTTACAAGTAACCTTGTGAGCAGTGTAAGTGTTACTTGATATCAATAGAAGTTGCCATCGTAACTTTCCGTCAATAAGAACATACGTGTTCATAGCGCCGCAAATCCTACTCCAGGGAATACAAAGCCACTACATACCCCTCTAGCAGCATGGACCCGACCAAGTAAACATGCAAGGTTTTATGTCTTTTTCATTTTGTATAGTTTATTTTATGCTATTTTCCTTTATATCCTCACTTTTTTCAATCCCTTGTCTTATTTCACCACTTGTCATATTTTCCATTTTCTTTCATTTATTTGATTAATAATGAATGTTTTTTTAGATATATGAATACCTTTTCGGAAGCCACAACCATCTATTTCCATGCATGGACATCTTCTTTGAAACATGTCATTTTATAATAGACACAATTTTTTATTTCGAAATAGATTTTTTCAGAAATTTTTATTTTAAAATAGACTTTTTGAGAATTTTATTTTGACAATGATGAGCATGTTTTAATAGGATCAACGGGCCGTAGAATTGGTCGGTCCATTCGGGTGAGGCTTTTCCGGTGGAGCCTCTCTGTTCCTCCCGCTCATAGCCCAATCTAGGGCAAGCCCAGTGGCACAAAAGCTAAAATAGACTTTTTTGTGAATTTTTATTTTGACACACAATCTATCCAAATCTACCCTCGAGTTTAGGGTTTTCGCCTCTGGTGGCGCTCGTTCGCCGCCTAGAGATCTTTGCCGTCCGTCAGTCTGATCTCGCCGAGCTGCCCGCCCTGGCCTGCGGCTGGGTCTCAGCAGAGAGGATCGCACGGCTTCAACCATTGTTTGGACCACAATCGACGGGGAAAACCCTAGATGGCGGCTGAAGTGGGTTTGTCTTCTACGGGATGGAAGGGGAAGAATCTGGAAGAGATGCTGCAACACCTCGATCTCACGTTGAGTTGGATGACGTGGTTGTGGGAGAGGAAGATATGAAGAAGTACGAAGCAGATGCAAGGTGGTTAGCGATTGAAAAGGTAAACACGACCAGGCCTTTTAGCTCATCGGCGATGTTTGAAACCATGAAGTCAGTTTGGGGGCTAGCGCACGTGCCCAAGTATAGGGAGGCTGGTAAGAATCTTTATATCTTCCAGATGTTTTTCTTGGGGGATTGGAAGAAGATTGTTCATGGAGGACCTTGGCTGTTTAGAGGGATGGGAATACTCATCGAAGATTACGATGGCAAGCGGGAACCAACCTCCTATGTCTTCAATGGCCTATATGTGTGGGCTCGGATCCACAATATACCAGAGTTATACAGGAAATATGAGGTAGTGGATCAACTAGCATGACACATTTGTCGGGTTAAGGAAACTCAACTCTCTCCAAGGCTCTTTTATGAGGGAGATTATGTCAGAGTACGTGAAAGGGTTCTAGTGAACAAACCTCTAACTAGGGTGACACCGTTGAACGTGACGGGGGGAGGAAAGAAGGCTAGAAAATCAAATTCACCAGTGAAGTAGAATAAGAACAAGACGGCGTTATTGACGGGCTCCGAGACGGGGCACCGCCAGGCCCAATGAAACTCTTAAGTTGGAACTGTCGTGGGATTGGTGATCCCGCGACAGTTCACAAACTCCGCGATCTAGTGGAGATCAGTTCGCCTGCTATCTTGTGTTTAGTTGAAACTCAGTTGCAACAGAGTCATGTTGAAGGTCTTCGTTTTTTGTTAGGTTATGATTTTAGCTTTGGAGTTGGTAGTAGTGGATGCAGTGGCGGACTTTGTATCTTTTGGAAAAATTCCCTGGATGTTGCAATAAAAAACTTTTCTGAGTATCATGTGGATGTTTGCGGACTTGCCGACCTGGGTTACCGTGGTTTGGACCGGACGTAGGAAAAGAAGGTGGCCGACGGACACTATTGCTGAGTTCGTCTCGACAGAGCTTTGGCTTCGGCCTGTTGGTCGGCTCTTTTTCCTTTTGCTACTATTGAGCACCTTACAGCGGCAAAGTCAGATCACTGCCCTATACTCCTCGATACCGAACTTGCTGACACTAATGTTTGTGTGAAGCAGAAATAGTTCCGCTATGAGTGTATGTGGGAGCGTGACTCAAGGTTAGGAGGTATTCTTGCCGACGCCTGGACCTCGGCGGGACCAACCCAGACTATGTCTACATTATCCAATAAGCTGGCCACTGTTGCTAGTCACTTACAACGTTGGGGCCGCACCACCTTTGGAGCGGTCCGGTTGGAACTGAGGTCTCTATGCCAAAAACTTCAGTTGATGCGCTCGCTTCCAAACCGTATAGGGCCATCTGCCGAGGAGAAGAGTATAGAAGCTCGGATGGTGGAGTTATGCTTAAGAGAGGAGATTATGTGGCATCAGCGGGCGCGCATCCAATGGCTTGCGGAAGGCGATAGCAACACGAATTTTTCCACCGCAAAGCCAGCGCCCATAAATCAAAGAACCATATAGTCGATCTGCAGCATGCGGATGGTTCAGTTTGCAAAGAGGAGCATGAGATGGCCGATATGGCAACAAATTTCT
This sequence comes from Triticum aestivum, assembly GCF_018294505.1. Lineage (NCBI taxonomy): Eukaryota > Viridiplantae > Streptophyta > Magnoliopsida > Poales > Poaceae > Triticum > Triticum aestivum. Next base: position 109,874,477 of record NC_057812.1, read on the forward strand.
ATGGCAATCTGTATGCTTCCGAGAATACGATTGGGATTGAGGAGGTTCTATCGCACTGATAACCCACAAGTATAGGGGATCAATTGTAGCCTCTTTTGATAAGTAAGAGTGTCGAACCCAACGAGGAGCTAAAGGTAGAACAAATATTCCCTCAAGTTCTATCGACCACCGATACAACTCTACGTACGCTTGACGTTCGCTTTACCTAGAACAAGTATGAAACTAGAAGTACTTTGTAGGTGTTGCTGGATAGGTTTGCAAGGTAATAAAGAGCAAGTAAATAAAAAATAGGGGCTGTTTAGATAAATACACAACTAAGTTAATTTTAATAAAGAGCTTTTTGTTACGAGAAAGTTATTTGTCCCTAGGTAATCGATAACTAGACCGGTAATCATTATTGCAATTTTATTTGAGGGAGAGGCATAAGCTAACATACTTTCTCTACTTGGATCATATGCACTTATGATTGGAACTCTAGCAAGCATCCGCAACTACTAAAGATCATTAAGGTAAAACCCAACCATAGCATTAAAGCATCAAGTCCTCTTTATCCCATACGCAAACAACCTACTTACTCGGGTTTGTGCTTCTGTTCACTCACGCCACCCACCATAAGCAAATCATAAACATATTGCAACACCCTACAGCGGGGATCCCTCACGCTTGCGCGACACAGAGAGCACCATAGGACAACTCCAATAATAAAACATGCAACTCAAACCAATCTTGATCATCAAATAGCCATTAGGACAAAACGGATCTACTCAAACATCATAGGATAGCCATACATCATAGGGAAATAATATATAGCGTTCAGCACCATGTTTAAGTAGAGATTACAGCGGGTAAGAGAGAGGTTACACCGCTGCATAGAGGGGGGAAGAGTTGGTGATGATGGTGGTGAAGTTGTTGGTGAAGATTGCGGTGATGATGATGGCCCCCGGTGGCACTCCGGCGCCACCGGAAGCAAGGGGGAGAGGGGGCCCCTTCTTCTTCTTCTTCCTTAACCTCCTCCCTAGATGGGGAGAAGGGTTTCCCCTCTGGTCCTTGCCTCCATGGTGTGGGAGGGGCGAGAGCCCCTCCGAGATTGGATCTGTCTCTCTCTGTTTCTGCGTTCTCAGATTCTTCCCTTTCACCGTTTCTTATATTCCCGGAGATCCGTAACTCCGATTGGGCTGAAATTTTGACACGATCTCTATCCGTAAATTAGCTTTCTTGCGGCGAAAGAAGGGCATCAACCGCCATACGGGGTGGCCACGAGGGTCAGGGGCGCGCCTGCCTCCCAGGGCGCGCCCCCTACCTCATGGGCCCCTCGAGCATCGTCTTGCGTGGATTCTTCTTCCCAAAAATCATATATATTCCAAAAAAATCTTCGTCAGTTTTTATTCTGTTTGGACTCCGTTTGATATGGATATTCTGCGAAACAAAAAACATGCAACAAACAGGAACTGGCACTGGGCACTGGATCAATATGTTAGTCCCAAAAATAGTATAGAAAGTTGCCAAAAGTATATGAAAGTTGAATAATATTGGCATGGAACAATCAAAAATTATAGATACGACGGAGACGTATCAGCATCCCCAAGCTTAATTCATGCTCGTCCTCAAGTAGGTAAATGATAAAAAAGATAATTTTTGATGTGGAATGCTACCTAGCATAATCTTGATCACATATCTAATCATGGCATGAATATTAAGACACGAGTGATTCAAAGCAATAGTCTATCATTTGACATAAAAACAATAATACTTCAAGCCTACTAATAAAGCAATCATGTCTTTTCAAAATAACATGGCCAAAGAAAGTTATCCCTACAAAATCATATAGTCTGGCTATGCTCCATCTTCACCACACAAAATATTCACATCATGCACAACCCCGATGACAAGCCAAGCAATTGTTTCATACTTTTGACATTCTCAAACCTTTTCAACTTTCACGCAATACATGAGCATGGGCCATGGACATAGCACTATAGGTGGAATAGAATATGATAGTGGAGAAGACAAAAAGGAGAAGATAGTCTCACATCAACTAGGCGTATCAACGGGCTATGGAGATGCCCATCAATAGATATCAATGTGAGTGAGTCGGGATTGCCATGCAACGGATGCACTAGAGCTATAAGTGTATGAAAGCTCTAACTGAAACTAAGTGGCTGTGCATCCAACTTGCTTGCTCATGAAGACCTCGGGCATTTGAGGAAGCCCATCATCGGAATATACAAGCCAAGTTCTATAATGAAAATTCCCACTAGTATATGAAAGTGATAACTCAAGAGACTCTCTATATGAAGAACATGGTGCTACTTTGAACCACAAGTGTGGAAAAAGGATAGTAGCACTGCCCCTTCTCTCTTTTTCTCTCATTTTTTGCTTTATTTTATTTTATTTTTTTGGTGGGCTTCTTTAGCCTCTTTTTTTGGGCTTCTTTGGCCTCTTTTATTTTTTTGTAAAGTCCGGAGTCTCATCCCGACTTATGGAGGAATCATAGTCTCCATCATCCTTTCCTCACTGGGGCAATGCTCTAATAATGATGATCATCACACTTTTATTTACTTACAACTCAATATTACAACTCGATATCTAGAACAAAGATATGACTCTATATGAATGCCTCCGGCGGTGTACCGGGATGTGCAATGATCTAGCGTAGCAATGACATCCAAAAACGGACAAGCCATGAAAACATCATGCTAGCTATCTTACGATCATGCAAAGCAATGTGACAATGAATGCTCAAGTCATGTATATGATGATGATGGAAGTTGCATGGCAATATATCTCGGAATGGCTATGGAAATGCCATGATAGGTAGGTATGGTGGATGTTTTGAGGAAGGTATATGGTGGGTTTATGGTACCGGCGAAAGTTGCGCGGTACTAGAGAGGCTAGCAATGGTGGAAGGGTGAGAGTGCGTATAATCCATGGGCTCAACATTAGTCATAAAGAACTCACATACTTATTGCAAAAGCCTATCAGTTATCGAAACAAAGTACTATGCGCATGCTCCTAGGGGGATAGATTGGTAGGAAAAGACCATCGCTCGTCCCCGACCGCCACTCATAAGGAAGACAATCAATAAATAAATCATGCTCCGACTTCATCACATAACGGTTCACCATACGTGCATGCTACGGGAATCACAAACTTCTACACAAGTATTTCTACAATCCACAACTACCCACTAGCATGACTCTAATATCACCATCTTTATATCGCAAAACTATTGCAAGGAATCAAACATATCATATTTCAGCGATCTACAAGTTTTATGTAGGATTTTATGACTAACCATGTGAATGACCAGTTCCTATCATCTCTCTAAATAGATATAAGTGAAGCAAGAGAGTTCAATTCTTTCTACAAAAGATATACCCACGCTCTAACAAGTATAAGTGAAGCAAAAGAGCATTCTAGAAATGGCGGTTGTATATGTAAAGAGAAACAGGCAATCCAAGCTTCAAATGATATAAGTGAAGCACATGAAGCATTCTATAAAGCCATACTCAAAAGATATAAGTGAAGTGCAATGATCATTCTATAAATCAACCAAGGACTATCTCATACCAGCATGGTGCATAAAAGAAAAATGAAAGCTAAATGCAAAAGACGCTCCAAGATTGCACATATCGCATGAACGAAACGAATCTGAAAACATACCGATACTTGTTGAAGAAAGAGGGGATGCCTTCCCAGCATCCCCAAGCTTAGACGCTTGAGTCTCCTTGAATATTTACTTGGGGTGCCTCGGGAATCCCCAAGCTTGAGCTCTTGCCTCTCTTCCTTCTTCTCACATCGAGACCTTCTCGATCATCGAACACTTCATCCACACAAAACTTCAACAGAAAACTCAGTAAGATCCGTTAGTATAATAAAGCAAATCACTACTCTAAGTACTGTTGCAAACCAATTCATATTTTGTTTTTTCATTTTTTCTACTTTAATATAACTTTTTCATGGCTTAATCCACTGATATAAATTGATAGTTTCATCAAAACAAGCAAACTATGCATCAAAAACAGAATCTGTCAAAAACAGAACAATCTGTAGAAATCTGAATATTCACCATACTTATGATACTTGAACAATTCTTCCAAAATTAGGAAAAATAAAAAATTTGTATAGGAAGACAGTTAAAAAAGAATCAGAACCATTTGACGTTCCAGCAAAAAATGTAAAATCGTGCACTACAGCCAAAGTTTCTATCCTGCACCATACAAACCATCAAGCAAATGTAAACATCCAGAAGACAAACCTTGGCACATTATTTTTATAATACAATGGAATTTTACAAGGGGATAATTATTTTTGTTGAAAGGTTTCCGTAATTAAGATTCACAAAGTTCCCATGGGAATGAACAAAGTTCAAGGACGGCCCCCACTTTCACAATGCTCGTCTCTCTCACTTTCACTTTTCTTTTAGAAAAAGTTTTGGGTTCCCCTCTTTATTTTTGTTGTTTTTAAACTATATGAAAGAACTCAACAGAAATAAATGACTCTCTAAAACTTCCGGGTTGTCTCCCTGGCAGCACTTTCTTTAAAGCCATTAAGCTAGGCATATAGTGCTCAAGTAGTGAATCCACCCGGATCCCAAGGTATATCAAAGCCAATTTGAATCAACAATGATTTGTAATTTAGTAGTGAGCACAAAGTAACATATATCAAGCAATGACGAAGTCTAACTCTCTTCCTATGCATCGGCATGTCATAAAAGAACAATTCATGCACACATAGTAAAGGCCAATGCATAGTATAAACAATTTCTTGCAATTTTTTCGTGTTGGAAACATAGAGAGGTGGAGATATAGTTCCTCTCTCATAATAATTGCAAGTAGGAGCAGCAAGCACATGCATATTATATCTATCAAAAACATCATGTGCAACGGTAAAAGGCAACCCATCAATATAATCCTTAATAAAAGCAAACTTCTCCGATATAGTGTAATTGGGAGAATTCAAAAAGATAATAGGACTATCATGTGTGGGTGCAATAGCAACAATTTCATGTTTTACATAAGGAACTATATCAAGTTCATCTCCATAAGCATAATTCATATTGGCATCTTGGCCACAAGCATAGCAAGCATCGTCAAAAAGGGATATTTCAAAAGAATCGACGGGATCATAGCAATTATCATAGCATTCATCCTCCGGTAAGCACGAAGGGAAATTAAACAATGTATGAGTTGAAGAGTTACTCTCATTAGAAGGTGGCCACGGGTGATCATTCCGCTCTTCCTCCTTTTATTTTTCATCCAATGAGCTCACAGTTTCATCAATTTCTTCTTCCATAGACTCCTGCAAAATATTAGTCTCTTCTTGGACAGCGGAGACTTTCTCAATAAGTGCATTAATTTCGGAATTGTATTCATAATTATCATAGCAATATTTGAGGATAGCTAAATTTTCAGATCTATAAATAGCATCATCAAAATCTTCAAACTCTTTACACATAGATTCAATTTCATAAGCACCCATAAAAGCAACAAATTCTTCTATTTGTTCCACATCATAGTAATCATATATACCATTAGCATAAGAAGCTAAGGTTTTATTATCATTGAATTTGCATGAAAAGGGAAGGTGTGGAGCCTTCATCCTAGAGCAACAAGTATAATCATAACTCACGCATAATTGCCAAGCATACCACTTCAATATATGAATTTGATCCCATAATAGTTTCCCTTTTTGTGTCAAGCGATAATCCCTAAAGTATTCACGTTGATCCAACGTTACTCCCATTACATAATTAAATGGGGTTTTCTCACGATTATTGAAGTAGTACATAATATCTTTCACATAACCAGCATCCAGGGTTTTAGGAGGTTCCCCGTCTCCATGAGCAGAAAGTACACCTAATTTTTTTGGTATTTCGTGTTCCATATCCATAACTAAAGATAGAGAACAACTAAGAACAGCAAATAAAAATTACTTAGTGATAAAGCAAACAAGCACACACAAGAATATTCACCCCACGCTATTGCTCCCCGGCAACGGTGCCAGAAAAAGGTCTTGATAACCCACAAGTATAGGGGATCAATTGTAGCCTCTTTCGATAAGTAAGAGTGTCGAACCCAACGAGAAGCTAAAGGTAGAACAAATATTCCCTCAAGTTCTATCGACCACCGATACAACTCTACGTACGCTTGACGTTCGCTTTACCTAGAACAAGTATGAAACTAGAAGTACTTTGTAGGTGTTGTTGGATAGGTTTGCGAGGTAATAAAGAGCAAGTAAATAGAAAGTAGGGGCTGTTTAGATAAAGACACAACTAAGTTAATTTTAGTAAAGAGCTTTTTGTTATGAGAAAGTTATTTGTCCCTAGGCAATCGATAACTAGACCGGTAATCATTATTGCAATTTTATTTGAGGGAGAGGCATAAGCTAACATACTTTCTCTACTTGGATCATATGCACTTATGATTGGAACTCTAGCAAGCATCCGCAACTACTAAAGATCATTAAGGTAAAACCCAACCATAGCATTAATGCATCAAGTCCTCTTTATCCCATACGCAAACAACCTACTTACTCGGGTATGTGCTTCTGTTCACTCACGCCACCCACCATAAGCAAATCATAAACATATTGCAACACCCTACAGCGGGGATCCATCATGCTTGCGCGACACGGAGAGCACCATAGGACAGCACCAATAATAAAACATGCAACTCAAACCAATCTTGATCATCAAATAGCCATTAGGACAAAACGGATCTACTCAAACATCATAGGATAGCCATACATCATAGGGAAATAATATATAGAGTTGAGCACCATGTTTAAGTAGATATTACAGCGGGTAAGAGAGAGGTTACACCGCTGCATAGAGGGGGGAAGAGTTGGTGATGATGGTGGTGAAGTTGTTGGTGAAGATTGCGGTGATGATGATGGCCCCTGGTGGCACTCCGGCGCCACCGGAAGCAAGGGGGAGAGGGCCCCCTTCTTCTTCTTCTTCTTCCTTAACCTCCTCCCTAGATGGGAGAATGGTTTCCCCTCTGGTCCTTGGCCTCCATGGCGTGGCAGGGGCGAGAGCCCCTCCGAGATTGGATCTGTCTCTCTCTGTTTCTGCGTTCTCAGATTCTTCCCTTTCACCGTTTCTTATATTCCCGGAGATCCGTAACTCCGATTGGGCTGAAATTTTGACACGATGTCTATCCGGAAATTAGCTTTCTTGCGGCGAAAGAAGGGCATCAACCGCCTTACGGGGTGGCCATGAGGGTCAGGGGCGCGCCTGCCTCCCAGGGCGTGTCCCCTACCTCGTGGGCCCCTCAAGCATCGTCTCACGTGGATTCTTCTTCCCAAAGATCATATATATTCAAAAAAAACTCTGTTAGTTTTTATTCCGTTTGGACTCCGTTTGATATGGATATTCTACGAAACAAAAAACATGCAACAAACAGGAACTGGCACTGGGCACTGGATCAATATGTTAGTCCCAAAAATAGTATAGAAAGTTGCCAAAAGTATATGAAAGTTGGATAATATTGGCATGGAACAATAAATTATAGATACGATGGAGACGTATCACACACACATACCAACCAGGGTTGATGCTGCAATGAACACCACTCTTAATGCAGAGTATAGCAAGGCTGAGGTAAAAACGGCTTTGTTCTAGATGATCCCCACAAAGGCTCCTGGGTTGGACGGCTTCCCGGCACACTTTTTTCAGCGGCACTGGGAGATGTGTGGTGATGAGGTTACTGCTATGGTGCTTCAAGTTCTGAATGGAGAGGATTCCCCAGAGGAGATAAACAAAATGTTTATCGTTCTTATTCCCAAGATTGCTAGTCCAAAAAATTTAGCACAGTTTCAACCGATTAGCCTCTGTAATGTGATCTTTAAGATCGCGTCAAAGGTGTTGGCTAACCAGCTCAAGCTCATTCTCCCTGACATCATCTCTGAGGAACAGTCGGCTGATACGTCTCCAACATATCTACAATTTTTTATTGTTCCATGCTATTATATTATCTATTTTGGATGTTTAATGGGCTTTTATATGTTCTTTTATATTATTTTTGGGACTAACCTATTAACCGGAGGCCCAGTGCCAGTTTCTATTTTTTTCCTATTTCAGTGTTTTGTAGAAAAGGAATATCAAACGGAATGAAACCTTCTCAAGGATCTTTCTTGGAACAAACGCAAACCAGGAGACTTGGAGTAGAAGTCTGGAACTCCGTGAAGCTTCCACGAGGCAGGGGGCGCGTCTAGGGGGGTAGGCGCGCCCCCACCATCGTGGGCCCCACGGAGCTCCACCGACGTACTTCTTTCGCCTATATATACTCTTATACCCTAAAAACATCAAGGGGAGCCACGAAACCACTTTTCCACCGCTGCAACCTTCTGTACCCATGAGATCCCATCTGGGGCCTTTTCCGGCAATCTGCCGGAGGGGGATTCGATCACGGAGGGCTTCTACATCAACACCATAGCCTCTCCGATGATGTGTGAGTAGTTTACCATAGACCTTCGGGTCCATAGTTATTAGCTAGATGACTTCTTCTTTCTCTTTGGTTCTCAATACAAAGTTCTCCTCAGTGTTCTTGGAGATCCATTTGATGTAATACTTTTTCCGGTGTGTTTGCCGAGATACGATGAATTGTGGATTTATGATCAAGTTTATCTATGAACAATATTTGGTTTTTCTCTGAATTCTTATATGCATGATTTGATATCTTTGCAAGTCTCTTCGAATTATCGGTTTAGTTTGGCCTACTAGATTGATCTTTCTTGCAATGGGAGAATTACTTAGCTTTGGGTTCAATCTTGTGGTGTCCTTTCCCAGTGACGGTAGGGGCAGCAAGGCACATATTGTATTGTTGCCATCGAGGATAAAAAGATGGGGTTTATATCATATTGCTTGAGTTTATTCCTCTACATCATGTCATCTTGCCTAAAGCATTACTCTGTTCTTATGGACTTAATACTCTAGATGCATGTTGGATAGCGGTCGATGTGTGGATTAATAGTAGTAGATGCAGAATCATTTCGGTCTACTTAACACGGACGTGATGCCTATGTTCATAATCATTGGCTAGATATTCTCATAATTATGCACTCTTCTATCAATTGCTCGGCAGTAATTTGTTCGCCCATCGTAGTACATGCTATCACGAGAGAAGCCACTAGTGAAACCTATGGCCCCGGGGTCTCTTCCTTATTACATTGCATCTCTTTTTATTATCGCATCTAGTTTACTATTTTGCAATCTTTACTTTCCAATCTATACAACAAAAATACCAAAAATATTTATTTTAATATCTTTATCATATCTCACTTTCGCAAGTGACCGTGAAGGGATTGACAACCCCTTTATCGCGTTGGTTGCAAGGTTCTTAATTGTTTGTGCAGGCACTAGGTGACTTCCGTGTTATCTCCTACTGGATTGATACCTTGGTTCTCAAAATTTGAGGGAAATACTTACGCTACTTTGCTGCATCACCCTTTCCTCTTCAAGGGAAAACCAACACATGCTCAAGAGGTAGCAAGAAGGATTTCTGGTGCCGTTGTCGGGGAGATCTATGCTCAAGTCAAGACATACCAAGTACCCATCATAAACTCTTCTCCCTCGCCTTACATTATTCGCCATTTGCCTCTCGTTTCCTCTCCCCCACTTCACCTTTGCCATTTTATTCGCCCCTTTTCTGTTTGCTTGTTTTCGCTTGCTTCTTGTGTGATTGCATGTTGGATTGACTGTTTGTCACGATGGCTCAAGATAATACTAAATTATGTGACTTTTCCAATACCAACAACAATGATTTTATTAGCACTCCGATTGCTCCTATTACCGATGTTGAATCTTGTGAAATTAATGCTGCTTTGTTGAATCTTGTCCTGAAAGATCAATTTTCTAGCCTTCCTAGTGAAGATGTCGCTACACATCTAAACAACTTTGTTGATTTGTGTGATATGCAAAAGAAGAAAGATGTGGATAATGATATTGTTAAATTGAAGTTATTTCCGTTTTCTCTTAGAGATCGTGCTAAAACTTGGTTCTCTTCTTTGCCTAAAAATAGTATTGATTCATGGAATAAGTGCAAAGATGCTTTTATCTCTAAGTATTTTTCCCCCGCTAAGATCATCTCTCTTAGAAACGATATTATGAATTTTAAGCAACTTGATCATGAGCATGTTGCATAAGCTTGGGAGAGGACGAAATTAATGATATGTAATTGCCCTACTCATGGTTTGAATTTATGGATGATTATACAAAATTCTTATGCCGGATTGAATTTTGCTTCTAGAAATCTTTTAGATTCGGCCGCGGGAGGCTTTTTTATGGAAATCACTTTAGGATAAGGTACTAAACTCCTAGATAATATTATGGTTAATTATTCTCAATGGCAGACCGAAAGATCCACTAGTAAAAAAGTTCATGTGATTGAAGAGATTAATGTTTTGAGTGGTGTCGGTGTCAAAACCGGCGGATCTCGGGTAGGGGGTCCCGAACTATGCGTCTAGGCGGATGGTAACAGGAGACAAGGGACACGATGTTTTTACCCAGGTTCGGGCCCTCTCGATGGAGGTAAAACCCTACTCCTGCTTGATTAATATTGATGATATGGATAGTACAAGAGTAGATCTACCACGAGATCAAGGAGGCTAAACCCTAGAAGCTAGCCTATGGTATGATTGTTGTATATGTTGTATCTCTATCGACTAGCCTGGCCTCGGTTTATATAATGCACTGGAGGCCTAGGATAACAAGAGTCCTAGCCGAATACGCTGGTGGGGAGAAGTCCTGGTCTTGATCGCCAAGTCTTGTGGAATCTTCCTTGTATGCGGTAGTCGTCCGAACTGGCCCATGAGTATACGGCCACGGGGGTCCTCGGCCCAATCTAATAGATCGGGAGACGACGTGGTGAGTACCCCCTAGCCCAGGACACCGTCAGTAGCCCCCCGAACCGGTCTTCAAGTTAGGGACGCTCCTCGATTCTTCCGAACTGTTCTTCATCTTCGGTTGCCGGTCTTGAAAACTGGTTCAACAAATCTTCTTTATCTTCGATCTTGAGGATCGCCGAAATGCATTCGACGAGTTTACACGTCGGGTATACGAGGAGCCCCTTTAAGTTTCCGGCCTTTATCAATGCCTTGTTTATTTTTATGCCACACCTCGGGTTTGAAGTTGTTCCCGGGAGGCAGGGTCCTCTTGCGTCCGAGCTCCAACGCCGGACTGCATTCGAGGTATCTTTTGCAACCGAGCACCAACGTCGGACCGCTTCCCAGCTCTAGCGCCGGAATGTATCCGAGCTCCAATGCCGGACTATGTATCCAAGCTCCAACGTCGGACTGTATATCCGAGCTCCAACACCGAAATATATCCGAGCTCCAACACCGGACTGTGTCCAGGCTCCAATGCCGGACTATATCCGAGGTGTCATATCACCTTGGTTCAAAAAAGTTGAAGGAGTTTAGTCGAGCTTAATGCCAGAAATGCCCTCTATGGAGCCAGCCACTAGCGCCCGAGCTTTATGCCGGACTGCTTCCGAGGTGGTGCACCACCCCGACTATGGGCCGATTTTTTGTCAATATTTTTTATTGGTGCAATTTATTCTCTGCCGAGATATATAGCCAGTAGCCCTCAAGGTGTGTATCGGTCTAAAACCCGAGATGCACATGAAGGATGACATAAGACCGCTGATCCCAGTAGCCGCTGAGACTCAGGTTGATTTGCAAAATCGGCCTGAGGATCAAGTCCTAGCTCGGCAGAATACTTCGGGACACAAAAGCGGCGTGCTCAGTCCTCAAGACTCAGGTTGGGTGCGGCCGACCAACCTAAGGATCAAAATCTCCTCAGAAACTATATTGCACATAAAATTTTCTGCATTGGACAAGCAATGCAGTAGCCCCCGAGACACTGGTCGGGTGGCAACACCAGATCAGGGGATCGATGTGCCCCTTTAATATTTGTAAATAATAAGCCCGAAGCCCAGTAGCCCCCGAGCCTTAATGCGGGTACAGGTGGCCGAATTAAGGATCAATATCCATAGTAAAATCACAAATTATGTGTAATGACTCTATGTATCCAAGTACTTTACGTCATTAATGCACGGATCCGCATTGTACAAAACTTTGTTGACCGACCATCAGCTTCCACCTCTTTGGCCAGTAGCCGAGGAGTGTTTGTCCTACTTTATAAAGCATTTATGAGGGCAAAGATTTACGACAAACAAGGCAATCTGGCCACACGGTTTTATAAACAAAGGTACGCAGAGAGATATGTTATATTACTGCTTAATAGAAGAAATGTATTCCAAAGAAAATAGTCCCGCTATCGGTTCCTTTCTTTGGGTTGTCATGCTAAGCATGATCATGAAACCTCAGCTCGAATGTAAGAGCAAAATATCGAGGATTTAGTTTGGGAGGCCAGTTAATAGCCCCCGGTAGTGTTCGGCGACAGTCAAGGTCAAGCCGTAAACACTTCGGCCAATGTTATGAATGGCCCGTCATAGTCATCGGATTGCTGACCAGTTTACGCTTATTGTGACAGTCAGTTTTTGGCTTTCTCCACTAAGGTGCTTAACCATGTGAGCTGGAAGCACAATCGCAGTGGTTCTCCCTTTGCACGCCTAGCCAAACAAAACGGAACGTAGGAAGCAAGTGCAGGAGCCGGGCAACCCAACTATTGACCGAAGACACAATTCGAAACCGATGCATATATAGCAATATCTGAGAATGTTTTTGCCGAATCCCTAAAGGTGTCCGGCGTTGCACTGCGAGACTAATGCTGGAAAAGCATAAATAGTTTAAAAGTGCCAAAAAGCTTGGAAAACCAAGAAACGTCAGTAAAAACATGACGTCCGAACAAGATCAAGTGTTCGGTGCCAATCCGAAAATTGGTCTTAGAAAAAAGAAGTGCTTATGTCATCCTTTAACATGACACATCCTATCTCAAGACTTCGAGCGGGTCAGCCTACGGCTTCAACCTCCTATCCCGAGGGCGGAGTACTTCTCATTAGGCCAGTTTAGCAAACTAAACTCTAGCGGCTTTGAGAGAGAAATTAGGCTCCCCGGCTAGTGACCGCACACTCGCGTCGAAAAAAGGAGTGATAAATAATAATAATAGAACTTTGCAACGACTGAGAAGAAGAACACTTATTATAAAACGGCTCAAATAAACTTAAGAGCCCCCAAGTGACTTGGGTAGAAGAATGATTGCATGTACCGAAGTACTTATATCATATCTATGTTCAACCGAACTTTAAACGCGTCTTAACCGACCATCGGCTTATCCCTCTTCGGTTAAGGACCGAAAAGTGTTATGTACTCCATCGGTCGAGAATATCGACGGTGTTTCCAATAACCAGGCAATCAGGCCATAAGGCTGTAACAGACAAAGCGCGCTCAGGGAACTTATGCTATATTACTGCGAAGAGTAAGAAGCATCTTCGAAGAAAATAGTACCCCCACTGATACCTTTCTTCGGTGCTCATTGTTATTATGAGACTTGTGCAATAGATTTTTTGTACTCATGAGTTCCGTTGTGTGCCGACCATCATTGAATAACTATAAGAGCGCTAGCTTTCGGCTTCACCCAGTCTGAGGTCCGGCTCGGGTGACCCGATCGTGACAATCGCAAAGGTGCTCCCTTTACTCCCTAGCTGAACAATCGGGAACGTAGGGGTAAACACAGGAGCGAGGCAACCCAGCTTGCAAATCGCAAGTCAATGTGGTGCATATTGTGGCGTAATACACGAACAAGGAACAAAGTCATACAAGTATAATCATATGCAACAGGAAAAGCTTCATAAAGGAAGCCCCCAAGTAAACGGGGTATTTGAATTTATGCGTCACAAACAAAGTTTGGACAAGGAAAAATTTTAGAAGCAATTTTTTTCCAAAAAAGTATAATGCTTGGTCGAACCGAAGGCAAGTTAGAAATTAAAGCTTTGAGCATGAAAGCGACTTAGCTGGTTAATGTGTTCGGTATTGATGACGCGGTCCGAGCTTGATGCGGGGCAAGGTTCCATCCCTCAAGCCGGTCCCGAGGTGGCGGAGCGGAGAGCTTGACACGCCGAAGTGGTGACATAGCACGATCAATGCAGACCAGCAGAGTGACACCGAAGTCCCCGGATCATTTTCCTGTGCACAGAAAATAGTGCAAACCGGAGATAATAGTAATAATGATAATTAAAAAAATCGTTGCATAATAAATAATTTATGCAGAGTGAGTAGAAAAAGAAATATGGCCTGGCGCCGAAGTCAAGTCGATGCAGGGCGTCGGCGTGATGCGGTAAAGGCGTGGCAAAGCCTGAATTCGCAGGTCGGTCCGAGCTCCGAGTGCGGCGTTCGCCGGACTATGTACGGAAACTGACCGAACCACCATGCGACTGTCGTTAATGCCAGCCACCATTTGATAGACCTGTGTACATATGATGGACAAACCAGAGTAATAATTCCTTGGGAAAAATGAACCCAAACAAGCAAAAAATACTGGGATTAATAGCACCTGGTTTATTTGTTGTAGCAATCCGAAGGAAGGTTATTCCTAAAATTGGGACCCGCTCCGCACACCCATTGCCTGATGGGCGATAAAACGGCGGGATGGCAATGCTGGTAAAGGTTGACTCACCGAGGCAAAGCCCTCGGCCCAGCTAACGTGACGGAGCTGGTCGGCTAGTGACGCCGAAGTGTCCGGAGTAGGTTGATTAAGAGATGGCGAAGCCCCCGGTCCAGCCGATATGTCAAAGCCTCGATGTCAGCCGATGAGTCGAAGTAGGTCGGTGTGATGGACACCAGCTTGAAGAAGCAATAGTGCGGCCCTGTCGATGCAGGTCGTGACGTGGTCGATGCCGACTTGATGAAGCGATCGTGCGGCGATGCCGGTATGCCCGCTCCGTGTAATCCATGGGGCGGCGATGTTAGTGATGATTTATCATTCGCGATGCCGGGCTCTTGTTCGGCTTGCCGAGATGATGATCCGAAGAAGTTGAGCTCGGCTTGACAAAGCGACGACGTGTCTAGCGCAGGTCGGCAGCCGTGGAGTAATATTGCCGGACTGGTTTAACACCAGCATGATGTTGAAGATCATGTTCAAAAGATCTTACAGTTAGTGGGATGTGTTCGGGAACAAAACACAATACCCCATACAAAACTTCCTTCAAAAGGGATGTCCGAAATCCTGTTCATAAAAAAGATGAACTCGGGTCGGATTCGTTTTCGTGCAGAAAACAGATCCGAAAAGTGATGCACTAATCGAAAGGTTCCCGGAGTTTGGACGGTCGGATCGAGCCGAAATTTTGAGAGGTGGTAGATATAGGAATTCCACAGCCGATCAATGGTTGGATCTTCCAAAGGACGTCCGAGATAGAAGCTGGACATCACGCCCTAAACTCATCCAAATTCCCGTCCAGATTTGACAAGGCTCCGGTATATCGTGGATTGCCAGAGATTCCTCCATCGGAACTCGACGAAATTTTCCAGGGTTGTTGTAGAATCAATTCCGCACAATTCCACCAAAGCGTTCGTCAAAGCGATACTCGAGGAGGTGGTGGCGACAAATACGAGTTCGCTGTCCAAAAAAACAGCACAGTCGCTTGAGGGCAATGTTGATGTTGAGCCCCCGAGCTCCATAGATGATTCCTCCGTGATCTTGATAGAGATCGGAGTTGATGTTTGATGAAGGCCCTCGTCCGAACATGGTGATCCGAACACGGGGCGTAATTCTTGGTCGAACCAAGGTGACCAGTCGAACTGGTGACGGAGACGCCGAAGTCGCAGTTGATCTGCCGGCGAGCCATCGATCCTTTTGTCGATCACACAGCGGAACTCTCAATGAAAGCACCAATGTCGGTGTCAAAACCGGTGGATCTCGGGTAGGGGGTCCTGAACTGTGCGTCTAGGCGGATGGTAACAGGAGACAAGGGACACGATGTTTTTACCCAGGTTCGGGCCCTCTCGATGGAGGTAAAACCCTACTCCTGCTTGATTAATATTGATGATATGGGTAGTACAAGAGTAGATCTACCACGAGATCAAGGAGGCTAAGCCCTAGAAGCTAGCCTATGGTATGATTGTTGTATATGTTGTATCTCTATCGACTAGCCTGGCCTCGGTTTATATAATGCACCGGAGGCCTAGGATAACAAGAGTCCTAGCCGAATACGCTGGTGGGGAGAAGTCCTTGTCTTGATCGCCAAGTCTTGTGGAATCTTCCTTGTATATGTGGTAGCCGTCCGAACTGGCCCATGAGTATACGGCCACGGGGGTCCTCGTCCCAATCTAATAGATCGGGAGACGACGTGGTGAGTACCCCCTAGCCCAGGACACCGTCAAGTGGAAAGATGGATGAAATTATGAAATTGTTTGCTAATAAGAGTGTTTCTTCTGATCCTAATGATATGCCTTTGTCCACTTTGACTAAGAATAATAATGAATCTATGGATGTGAATTTTGTTGGTAGGAACAATTTTGGTAACAATGCGTATAGAGGAAATTTTAATTCTAGGCCATTTTCTAATAATTATGGTAATTCCTACAAAAACTTTTATGGAAATTTTAATAAGATGCCCTCTGATTTTGAGAATAGTGTTAAAGAATTTATGAGTTCGCAAAAGAATTTCAATGCTTTGGTTGAAGAAAAATTGCTTAAGATTAATGAGTTGGCTAGGAACGTGGATAGAATTTCTCTTGATGTTGATTCTTTGAAACTTAGATCTAATCCACCTAAGCATGACATCAATGAGTCTCTCAAAGCCATGAGAATTTCCATTGATGAGTGCAAGGAAAGAACCGCTAGGATGCGTGCTAAAAAGATTGCTTTGTGAAAGCGTGTTCTTCTAGTTTTCATGATAATAATGATGAAGATCTAAAAGTGATTGATGTGTATCCTATTAAATCTTTGTTTTCCAATATGAATTCTGATAAGTATGGGACTGGAGATGAGTCAACTTTAGTTAAAAGGTGTCCCAATGATTCGGAGTTTTTAGACCTTGATGCTAAAATTAATAAAAGTGCGATTGAAGAGGTCAAAACTTTACATAGCAATGAACCCACTATTTTGGATTTCAAGAAATTTAATTATGATAATTGCACTTTGATAGATGGTATTTCCTTGTTGCAATCCATGTTAAAT
This sequence comes from Triticum aestivum, assembly GCF_018294505.1. Lineage (NCBI taxonomy): Eukaryota > Viridiplantae > Streptophyta > Magnoliopsida > Poales > Poaceae > Triticum > Triticum aestivum. Next base: position 109,891,557 of record NC_057812.1, read on the forward strand.
TCTCCTCATGCTTATGATCAAAATAAAGCTTTTACTATACATATCGTTGATGCTGTAATGCAATCTCATGAAGAAAAGCTTGAACTAGAAGTTTCTATTCCTAGAAAACTTTATTATGAGTGGGAACCTACTATCAAGATTAAGATTAAATATTATGAATGATATGCTTTGTGTGATTTGGGTGGTAGTGTTTCCACGATTCCAAAAACTTTGTGTGATGTGTTAGGTTTCCGTGAATTTGATGATTGTTCTTCAAATTTGCACCTTGTGGATTCCACCATTAAGAAACCTATAGAAAGGATTAATGATGTTCTTATTGTTGCAAATAGGAATTATGTGCCCATATATTTCATCGTTCTTGATATAGATTGCAATCCTACATGTCCTATTATTCTTGGTAGACCTTTCCTTAGAACGATTGGTGCAATTATTGACATGAAAGAAGGAAATGTTAGATTCTAATTTCCGTTAAGGAAACGCATGGAACACTTTCCTAGAAAGAAAATTAAATTGCCTTATGAATCAATTATGAGAGCCACTTATGGATTGCATACCAAAGATGACAATACCTAGATCTATTCTTGCTTTTATGCCTAGCTATGGGCGTTAAACGATAGCGCTGGTCGGGAGGCAACCCAATTTTATTTTTGTTCTTTACTTTTTGTACCTGTTTATTAATAAATAATTTGTCTAGCCTCTGTTATGGTTGTGTTTTTTATATTTTAATTAGTGTTTGTGCCAAGTAAAGCCTTTAGGATCTTCTTGGGTGATTGTTGTTTGATATTGCTGAAAAAACAGAAAGTATGCGCTCACGAAAATAATTTCCATTTTTTACCAGAGAGCGATAAAAATACCAATTCCAACTGCAGTAGATCAATATACAAATTATTTCGGTCGTCTTAATTATTCAAAAAATTTGGTGTTACAGAAGTATTCGAAACCTCCAGATTGTTATAGACTATTATGTTTTGACAGATTCTGTTTTTCGTGTGTTGTTTGCTTATTTTGATGAATTATGGCTAGTATCGGGGGGTATGAACCATAGAGAAGTTGGAATACAGTAGGTTTAACACCAATATAAATAAAGAATGAGTTAATTACAGTACATTAAAGTGGTGGTTTGTTTTCTTATACTAACGGAGCTCATGAAATTTTTTGTTGAGTTTTGTGTTGTGAAGTTTTCAAGTTTTTGGGTAAAGATTTGATGGATTTTGGAATAAGGAGTGGCAAGAGCCTAAGCTTGGGGATGTCCATGGCACCCCAAGGTAAAATTCAAGGACAACCAAAAGCCTAAGCTTGGGGATGCCCCGGAAGGCATCCCCTCTTTCGTCTTCGTCTATCGGTAACTTTACTTGAGGCTGTATTTTTATTCACCACATGATCTGTCTTTTGGTTGGAGCATGTCGGTGTCAAAACCGGAGGATCTCGGGTAGGGGGTCCTGAACCGTGCGTCTAGGCCGGATGGTAACAGGAGGCAGGGGACACAATGTTTTACCCAGGTTCGGCCCCTCTTGATGGAGGTAAAACCCTACGTCCGACTTGATTAATATTGATGATATGGGTAGTACAAGATTAGATCTACCACGAGATCAAAGAGGCTAAACCCTAGAAGCTAGCCTATGGTATGATTGTCTATTCGTCCTACGGACTAAAACCCTCTGGTTTATATAGACACTGGAGAGGGCTAGGGTTACACAGAGTCGGTTACAATGGTAGGAGATCTACATATCCGTATTGCCAAGCTTGCCTTCCACGCCAAGGAAAGTCCCATCCGGACACGGGACGAAGTCTTCAATCTTGTATCTTAATAGTCCGAGAGTCCGGCCAAAGGTTATAGTCCGGCTATCCGGACACCCCCTAATCCAGGACTCCCTCAGTAGCCCCTGAACCAGGCTTCAATGACGACGAGTTCGGCGCGCAGATTGTCTTCGGCATTGCAAGGCGGGTTCCTCCTCCGAATACTTCATAGAAGATTTTGAACACAAGGATAGTGTCCAGCTCTGCAAAATAAGTTCCACATACTATCGTAGAGAGAATAATATTGACACAAATCTAATCTGCTGACGTATTCTGTAGCGTGTCCTCACGCCACAGTCAAGCCTTTATTTGAACCGTTTTTACTGTCCCACCTCAGCGCGTTTTGCGAGGCGGTTTCCTTGGCACATCTTGTCGAAGTAGAGATCGTGTCCCCTTATCCCGGGATTCTCATCAATACGGGCGTGGGTAACCCAATCGCGCCATTGATTATGGCGCTTGGGAGATAAGCGAGTTTTACCAGGCTGGTGGGGACGCATAGCTTCGTCCGCCCATATAAGGGGATAAGAATCCTCCTTTCCATCCACGCCTTCTTCCTCCTTTGCTCATCCATTTTCGCACACTCAAGCTCCAGCGCCCAAGTCCGCATTCCCCACCTCAACCTTCTCCAGCCATGTCCGGAGCGGGAGGCAAGTAGATGGTCTCCTCCGTTACGGAGGGACACGTCAAGAAGCTGAGGCAAGCCGGGTACTTGTCTGACGACATCGCGCACCGGCTCCCAGATGAGGGGCAGCTCATCCCCACCCCCAGGCCCCATGAGAGGCTGGTGTTCCTCACCCATTTCCTCCACAGACTAGGCTTCCCTCTCCACCCATTTGTCCGGGGACTCATGTTCTACTATGGCCTGGACTTCCACGATCTGGCCCCGAACTTCATCCTCAACATCTTGGCGTTCATCGTCGTGTGCGAGGCCTTCCTCTGCATCCAGCCCCACTTCGCCTATGGCTGAAGACCTTCAATGTCAAGCCGAAGGTAGTGGACGGTCGCCAGGCGGAGTGCGGAGGCGCCATGGTGGGCAAGATGCCCAACGTCCTATGGCTCCAGGGCTCCTTCGTGGAGACCATAAAGGGGTGGCAATCGGGGTGGTTCTACATCACCGAGCCGCGTGACCCTGAATGGGTCGCAGCCCCCGAGTTCCGATCTGGAATCCCTACGTGGCTCACCTCCTAGAAAGAGAAGGGCCTGTCGTGGGGTAAAAAAGGAGAGCTGACCGGACTCCAAACATGCGTCCAAAACCTGGTGAGCAAGAAGCTTAAACTTGCTAATGTAGTCCAGGTCATGCTCATCCGCCGGATGCTCCCGTGCCAACAGCGGGATTTTAGCTTGTGGGAGTTCAACCCGGCCCAGCACTGAACTCTGAGCAGGCTCTTCGACACAACGTACAAAGATGCCTGGAAGGTGCTATTCAAGGGCGCCGAGGCTCCCGCATCCGCTACCGAGGATCGCGGATTCAGCGCGCAGCGTCAAGCCAATGCGGTAAGCTGTTTTTACCTCTTACAGGATATTTGTCTTTCATAGTTTGACTCTATGCGGGATCTAAGCCCCCATGCCTTTGACAGGACTAGCAGAGGACGGCCGAACAGATCAACTGTCCGGCTCCTTTGCCCGAAGACCCAGCGGACGCCCGCTTGGCGGAGCTGCTGGTTCCGGCACCTTACGTGGTGCCGGAGAAGAAGGCCAAGAAGAAGGCCACGGGAACCCGAAAGAGTTCCCGGCGCCCGATGGAGTCGGACTCATTGTCCGATGACTCCGAGGCGCACTCCTCCCACGAAGACGAGGAGGAGGAAAGAGAGGTTTCTTCCCCAGCAGGGGGAGAAAAGAAAAGGAAGGCCGCCCCAACTGGGGAGGCCGGAGGGTCCAAGAAAGGGAGGACCCTTCCTACGGACTACTCCACCAACACCGACGACGGCGAAGAGGAGTGGCCGCTCAGGGCCAAGCCCCTGGCAAAATCGTAAGTATTCGGATACCTGAGTGACTCATGGCGTTCCTTTATTGCACAGCTTCTCCTGACGCCGAATATAATTATGCAGTCCGCCCAAAGCTCGGCTCGACGTGTCGTCGAGCGGCTCCCTGGATTCGTCGGATGTGAATAGTTTTTCACTTCCGACCGCTACCTCCCCCCGCCCTACGGACGACGCCGAGGTGCTGTCCGAAGAGGTTCCAAGCCAGGAGGAGGTGGTCCTGGAGGAGCCGCAAGGCGACATCCCGGACTCCAGGCGCAAAGGGGAAAAACCCCCAAGGGCTCCAAGTCCGGCCCTAGGCCGGACACCGCACCGGAACCTTCAATTGTTCCGGAGTCCGGCAGGCGGCCCCCTAGTAAGAAGGGCAAGCCTACGACGCCGGTGACCTCCGTTCAACCGGAGGCACCGGATAATTTGCTGGAGGTGCTTAACGGCGCCTCCATCGACGAGGAGCACCGCACTATTATGAATGCGGTGATCCAGAAGGTTCAGTCCACCAAAAGCGGGCTGACTGAAGCCTATGCCAGCCTGCTAACAGGCTTTCAGGTATGTGAAAAATATGTGAAAATATTACCGCATAGACAGTAGCCCCTGATGCTCTGTTTGGCGTTCGGAAAGAAAAGCCGAATAGAGGATCTAACAACATTCGCATGAGTCTAACATAATTAAGTCAACTAGTCGCCAACCCGTGCATCCGCATGGGCTAGAATATAGAATATATATATAAATAATACCTATGATATTGATCCATTGTTCTTATTTGCTGTGTGTCCTATTTATATGTTGAATTTGCTACTCCCTCTATTCACAAATGTAAGACGTTTTGGCAGGCTATTTGTGATCAGAGGGAGTACATCACTATATTTTCCATATGCATAGTTTATGCATATAAATATATAAGGAACATATTTGAGTTCTCAAATTCATTTTGATGCATTTGATCGTCACAACTTTAACCTAGTTTTATTCTTGACTTTAATATATTTGTTAGATTTCTATTCCATTTATGTATTCAAGTGCATCAATGTGGAAGCTATAATTTGTAATGATTTTTAGTTGCTTACATCATTACATCTGAAACCCTTTCTTTTTTTGGACGTGATCTAAAGCTTTTTCCTAGTAGTACATAAACTTCATCTACGTATATTCAAGGAAAAATGTTCTTCCAAGTGAATTCAGTGCACATAAGACAAAACACTGACTACCGTTCTTTGTTGACCTGAGTAAAGTGTGACCCCTTCAAGGGACTTTGATACAACTCATATTTCTTCTGTAAACTCATGTTTTGATAGTAGATCATCATCCTTTGTGCTCGGCCGCAAATAATTCTTCATAAAGCATATCCTGTAGCATCACCTTTTCCTGCTACTATATGCACTATTTTATAAATTTCTCATAAAAATGAATCATCTATTTAATCCTACAGCTCTATTGTGTCAATACCATACTTAACTTTATGGGGCTAGATAAGATGTACAAATACTATACACTTTTCTTACTATCAACATGATGAAGTGAAGCCTTTTGACGACTATATGCCATCAATTTAGATAAATTATTTTTTATCTATAGAGTGGCAGTTATAAAGTTGTAGGGAAACATCCACAATGTGGCCAAAATGAGAAGATAAATCCACCATGTGTCATTCCTTCCTGATAAATGCGACCATTAAGTTGGTTCTGTGTATGCATGTATCCCCGGGTCAGCACAATTTTCAAATATGTGGAATGGAAATACTTAAATAGTACTTTACTTACAACCCAAATAAGTTTTTGAAATTATAGTTTGTCATTCCTGGAATATTTTCACGTTGCTTGATTTTTTATTCTAAATTATATTTTTTGAATCAAAATTAAAAGAAACCTATAAGTAGTATGAGACGCAAACAGTGTCTTTAGAATAAACGCTGCTTTTAAATTGCTATATTTATGCGTAAAGTAGCACATTCCAGTAAGTCTTCTTTACACATGTTATAAGTCTCTCTAAACAAAACACCTTATACATCTGCACTTTACATGACATATGTTTTTCTTTTTTTGCGAGAATATATTAAGTTATCTTGCAAGAATCGTAGAGTATTATGTTGGTTTTCATTGTTACTCCTAGCAATAATATAAAAAAAGAAACATCAATTCTTGTTTTGTGAATGAGCCAGAAATTATTGATATGTTTTAAAGTAGAAAATGTTTTAGGTAGTTGGATGCCAAACTTCCCTTTTACAACCATAATTGTAACAAATATTTAAGTTGATTGCATTGGTGTAATTAGTTTTATTAGATTAATTGACCGTGAAGTACATGCATGGCATAACTTTTCCATAGTTTATTGTTTGTATATATGTTCACGCAAAAGTAGTGATCAAAGTTAAATATTAGAAAACATAAAGAGTTAGAAAATTTAAATTTTGATGGAAAACGTAGAGTGCAATTTTTTAACTATTACCAATTCCTATCATTATGAACCTATTCAGTTGGTGATCATGTTTTTTTTCTATGGCGGCCGAAGGAGACTCTTACGGACTGCATATCATGTGATGATTCATAATCGTCTGTCTTGTAGTATCGATGGTGCTCCAGAGTTAGCTATGGTACGTGCAACATCCATAGGAGGGTGCAAAAACACATGTTTTTGTCTCCTTCCTCCAGCACGTAGCTTGACGAACTTGTACCTGATGTGTGTACTTCGTTGAGCAACTGACAAATATTTCAGTTAATGATATAAATGTTTTGAGGGAAATGCATATTCATGCAGCCTGCTGCTACGGTATTAAGGATACCAAATGATTACATACCTCAACATGAATGCATGTTTTATATCTATATGCATGTATGACAGAGCTATTGGACTTGATATAGACGACACCTTTTTCTTGAGAGAAGATGTATCCAACACCTCTGAGTGAGGCGCTGAGACAATGAAAATTTGGTATTTGTCTTTGACGGAATGCCGAGTGTCCTTTGTGTTTTTTAAAATAATCGAGCATCCTAATTTGCAAAAAAAATCATTTTTATATGGTTGTAAAAATAGCATTGACGTTACGGTATTTCTTAAAGGAAACATTCATATATACACATTCCCAGGGTGACCATTGGAAGGAATAACCTCGCATTGCATCTATCCAAACCTGCGAGGCAAACTCCAATCAGAAACTATTCAAAGATTGTCACACAAAAATATACTACATAAGTGTTCCTTGGCGAACCCTTTAATATTATCTTTTTACCTATTAATATGCTTATCCAAACATCTGAAATGATACCAGCTATAGTATCTAGAGGAAATACCTAAAATTTTCTTGCTTTAAACATAATATGATTCTTCCTCAAATTTGATGGAATATTGGCTAAACAGTAATATGTTCTTACAAAAAACGCAATGCCAGTATTAGATTTTTGGTCGTAGCTTGCAAGCCATAAATCAGAATCGAACAAAACTGGTGCCACTGGAAAGCTTACCACTAATCCCACAACTTTTACCGTTGCCTTAATTTCAGATTACACACTGTTTAATTGCAGTTTTACAATTAAATTACAGCCACATATCTACTTTCGAAATAATAACAACTATGGTTTACCTGGGCAACATGGAATATTCTTCCATAGCAAGCTCACTATTTCTCTTCCTTCCCTTGTCTTTTTCTCTGGTTTCATTGGATGTTGCCTTCATCTCTTCCTATTGGCTGTAGTAACCTCTCTTTCAATTAAATTCTTCAAGAAGAAATTTGTGCAGCTTGCTGCCGTTGGCTGCACCTGGTTGTAGCCTCTTCCATCGACTTGAGATCTCTGTGTTTCTCTGATTGGTAGCTAGATCACGTGAAACCCACACAGCGGCAGCAATGAGAGCATGTATACACGCAACAGCATGTCACGTACGGCTGCAGCAGCAAGACCATCTTGCGAGCGCAGGATCTCATCACAGCCATAGAATTTCATGGCGATGGCTAGCAACAGAACAGCGGCTAGCAGCAGCTTATTGCGGCGAGGCGTGGCGCATGCAGGCCTTTAACAGCTGACAATATATCATCGCCTGCGACCACGAAGGCATTGAAGCTTCTCGTCTTGGTTTTTCTAGATGTTATCCTCTAGGCCTTGGTTGCATGATGATTAATTATTTTCTGACGTACATGAGGATTAACTATTTGTATGTATAATGGGAATAGTCATTGGTGACAAAGAGACTTCTTTTAATCAAAGCATTATCTGCATGTATATATGGGAAGACGTAGGTGGCAGGGACACTTCTATTAATCAGGACGTTAAGTATAATTTGGCTCCCTAATGTCCGAACTCTTAGGATGTTGTACGTGACATGAAGGCTTCCTTTTTATTAATATGAACCATTATAATTCCTACTATTAAAAAAATATGTCCCCTAGGGATATCGCAGGTTAGTTTTTCATGTTTTTTATTTTCGTTAGTTAATGTGGGAATTCCAAATATATGGATTAATCTGGACCGTAATAACTCGGTCCCACCAGATGAGCGGTTCCTAATTACTGATTAACGTGGTAATTTTTTGGGAGTCTGTAATTAGTATAGGTATAGATAGATAGATAGATAGATAGATAGATATGCGTATGCAGGCTTCGCTGCTGGCCTCTGCCGCACTGACTGCGGAGGTGGATGCGCTGAAGCAAAGCCTCGAGCGGTCTGAGCAAGAGCTCGGCCTTGCTAAAAAGGAGTTCGAGGAAAAAGAAGGTAAGTAATACCTTGTGGAGTATATTTAAAAAGATGCAGTTGCAAAAAATGACGGGATCGCTATTGGTGTCCTAGGGGCCACGACTGAGGTGGCGACCCTTAAGCAAGCGATTTCCGAGGCCGAAAAGAAGGTGGCCACGGAGCGCACCGAGCGGGAGAAACATGAGGCGCGGGTTGGCGAGGTGCAGCAAGATCTCCAGACTCTCATGAAAAAACATGAGAGTTTGGAGCTTGACTCAAAGACGCGAGAGTCCGAGCTCGCGGCGGCCCTTGAAAGCGCCAAGTCTGCCAAGGCCGAAGCCCGAAAAGCCCTCCAGGAAGTTGAGGCGATGAAGAAGATAGCGGCGGGTAAGGCATTCTTTATGCAAAGCAAGCACGTGAAAGTGAATTACTTGTTACTTACCCGAATCCAGAGCTCTCCAGGAGCATTCGCAGATTTGCCCCGTAGCGTGTCAGATGCCGCCGCCTTCTACCGGGCCGAGGAGGGCAGCTCGACGGAGAAGGTGTTCTGGTCTCAGTATGCTGAGGCCGAACACTTGGTGCCCTTGAGCAACCAGCTGAAGCAACTGGTCGAGCTCCATAAGGTGGCCGAACAGGCCATGAAGGGCCTTATAGTTCGGCTGTGGCCTGGAGAGGCCCTGCCTGAGAGCTACATCGGGCTGGTGAGGCGGCTGGTGGATGCCTGTACGTGGCTTGAAGTCGTCAAGCCCTCTGTCTGCATCGAAGGTGCCCGTAGGGCGCTTGCCCGTGCTAAAGTGCACTGGGGCAAGATGGATGTGGAGAAGCTTGTGAAGGACGGGCCACCACAGGGCAAGGAGCATCGCCACCCCGAGATGTATTATGAGGGCGTCCTGAAGGGCGCCCGCCTTGTGGCGGAAGAATGTTCCAAAGATGTAATATTTGAGTGAACTTGTTTGTTTTATCCTGTGCGCTGAAAACTTGTTCATATGCGGTATGCACCGCTTGTTTTAATTTAAAATATTACCTTCTATGTGGTCGTTTATCGAGTCTGAGAGATGGCGAATCGTCGGCTTCTGCCCCCATGCCACGAGTGTTGGGGTGTTCGAGATAAACCTGAGCACTCTTTTTCCCATTCTTGGGTCCTTCGAGGGAGGTGCTCAGCACAACGAACAAGGCAATCGGACTATAATGCATTATCACTCTCACTTAGCCAGAGAATTCTATAATTTTAAATTTCAGCGAAGCCCCTAGTGTTCGGAAGACCGAGTTCGGGGCGCTATACACGCCTAGGCCGGACAAAGCCGACTCCTCTCTCTAAGCGGCATAAGTCTTTACGGACTTGAAACCTCCCGAACAGCGACCAGCTCTCGCCCTATCATGACAGTCAGTTTTAGCTTTCTCTACTAAGGTGCTTAGCCCAGCTCAACCGGGGCACAATCGCAGTAGTTCTCCCAGCGCTACCTTAGCCGATATAGCGGAACGTAAGGTACCAAAACATGGGAGCCGGGCAAACCCAACTATTGACCAAAGACATGATTCGGAGCTGATGCATATAATGCTATAAGTTCGGAGGGCCGCACTTTGTGAAAGTGTTTGGACTTCTCACGCCGTATTATGGGGTGCTTGAGCCCCTGGCGTATGGACCGTACCAAAGTGTACGGGTGCTAAATGTCATAACTGAACATATGTATTGAAAAAGAAATGAATAAAGAATGCAATAATAAGCTGAAGCTAAGCATTGTTTATTTTAAAAGGCTGTTGTGAAAGCAGAACAATACAAATAGTGCGATAAGCAAGAGATGGGACTATTTGACATGTCCCTCTCCAGGGGCGAGCTACGAGACGGTATGTAAGACAGGTATTTTGCTCGTTATAGAGACCACCTGGGAATTCGACGTAGCTTTTTGCCTCCTTGGTTGTTGCATCGTGTGTTCGGCGGTTGTACTGCCGGACAGGCCTTCCGAAGAATGGAGTCCTGAAAGTAGGAAATAATGACAAAATCGAGAGCCCCTAGTGCGGTTGAGCCGCATTTTTGGGCGTGCCGTGGTCGTGCCCCTCCCCTGTGCCCATGGTATTTTCAGAGCGTAGTTATGTACGCATAGTACTGATTTCGCAGTTTCGCGAGGGCTGGGGTTGGGGCCGTATTTCTACGCTTGCTCGGAATGTGCCAGGCGGTCTTGTTGTAGGTTACTCCGGGCGCGCTTGACGGTGTCCGGACGTTTAATAGCCGGACTGGAGAATTGCCTTAAGAGGCTGCTTTGTACTTCCGCTGCGAGGGCCGCCGTGTGCTCCTCCGCTCGGAGAGAGCGTTCGGTGTTTCCATTGACCGTAATGACTCCTCGAGGGCCTGGCATCTTGAGCTTGAGATATGCATAGTGCGGCACCGCATTGAACTTTGCAAATGTGGTTCATCCGAGTAGTGCGTGATAGCCACTGCGGAACGGGACTATGTCGAAGATTAACTCCTCGCTTCGGAAATTATCCGGGGATCCAAAGACCACCTCAAGTGTAACTGAGCCTGTATAGTTGGCCTCTACACCTGGTATGACGCCTTTAAAGGTCATTTTTGTGCGTTTAATCCTTGAGGGATCTATGCCCATTTTCTGCACTGTATCCTGATAAAGCAGGTTCAGGCTACTGCCGCCGTCCATAAGGACTCTAGTGAGGTGAAATCCGTCAATGATTGGGTCTAGAACCAATGCGGCGAATCCGCCATAGTGGATGCTAGTGGGGTGGTCCCTTTGATCAAAAGTGATCGGGCAGGAGGACCATGGGTTGAACTTTGGGGCGACTGGCTCCAGCGCGTATACGTCCCTGAGTGCATGCTTCCGCTCCCTTTTGGGGATGTGGGTTGCGTATATCATGTTCACCGTCTGCATTTGTGGGGGGAAGCCCTTCTGTCCACTATTGTTCGACGGCCGGGGCTCTTCGTCCTCATCGCTGTGCAGCCCCTTGTCTCTGTTTTCGGCATTTAACTTGCCGGCCTGCTTGAACACCCAACAATCCCTGTTGGTGTGATTGGTTGGTTTTTCGGGGGTGCCATGTATCTGGCACGAGCGATCGAGTATACGGTCCAAACTGGACGGGCCCGGAGTGTTCCTCTTAAATGGCTTTTTTCGCTGACCGGGCTTAGAGCCTCTGAATCCAGCATTAACTGTCGTATCTTCAGCGTTGTCGCTATTAATGCGGCGCTTGTGCTTGTTGCAACGCGACCTGCCTGTCCTTGGTATCCGAATTACCAGGTCTCTTGGTCATGTTATTGCTACGAGCTAGCCAGCTGTCTTCTCCCACGCAAAAGGGGGTCATGAGTGTCGTGAGGGCTGCCATAGATTTCGGCTTTTCCTGTCCAAGGTGCCGGGCAAGCCACTCATAACGGATGTTATGCTTGAAGGCTGCTAGGGCCTCTGCGTTCGGACAGTCGACGATTTGATTTTTCTTGGTTAGAAACTGTGTCCAGAATTGTCTGGCAGATTCTTCTGGCTGCTGAATTATGTGGCTCAGGTCATCGGCGTCTGGTCGCACATGAGTGCCCTAGAAATTGTCGAGGAATGCGGCTTCCAGGTCCTCTCAACAACCAATTGATTCTGCTGGCAGGCTGTTAAGCCAATGCCGAGCTGGTCCTTTAAGCTTGAGTGGGAGGTATTTGATGGCGTGTAGATCATCGCCACGGGCCATGTGGATATGAAGGAGATAGTCCTCGATCCATACCGCAGGATCTATGATTCAATATTTACGGGTTTGAAACCCTCTGGGATTTGATGATCCATTACTTCATCTGTGAAGCATAGTGGGTGTGCGGCACCTCTGTACTGGGCTATATCACGACGTAGCTCAAATGAGCTTTGTCTACTGTGTTCGGCCCAGCCGGATTTACTGTATATGGCGTGACGGTTATCGTCTCGTGTCGTGGGGCGCCCGCGCGATCCGTAGATCGATCTTGTTTGCCTTGCCCTGTCTTCCAACATATCTCGCAAGTCTAGCGCATTTCCCCGTGCCTTGGTATTTTTTGAGCGACGCCGGGGTGCGGCTTGAGTGGAGGGCCGGGAGGACTCTCTGTCACGGCCGTGAGGTGGCCGGTCAGCCGCATCATGCGCTGGTGATGTAGGATTAAGTGCTTCCTCCTCTAAACAGGGTAGCAACCTGCACTTTGGGTAGCTCTTGGAGGGGCGTTCGAGTTCGTATTCCTCGGCCGCAAGGACTTCCGTCCATCTGTCGGCTAGCAAGTCTTGATCAGCTCTAAGTTGTTGCTGTTTTTTCTTAAGGCTACTCGTCGTGGCCATAAGCCTGCGCTTAAAGTGCTCTTGTTCGACGGGATCCTTAGGCACGACAAATTCGTCATCGCCGAGGCTTGCCTCGTCTTCGGAGGGAGGCATGTAATTATCATCCTCTTCTTCTTTGTCTGCCGCTCTCTCAGGGGGGCTGGCTTCTCCATCCTCCTGCGCTGAATCTTGCTGGAGGGAATTGTATTCGGCACTATCCGGGGTGTTATTATCTCCCGTGCCGGCATCACCATTTTTGCTTTGGCGGGACTTAGAGCGGCGCCGCTGACGCTCGCGCTTGGGTTGCTTCTTGGAGGGGTCGTCCCCCATTGTTCCGTCGCTATTGCCTTCTTTGGGTGTATCCACCATATATATGTCATATGACGAGGTGGCTTTCCAGTGCCCTATAGGCGCTGGTTCATGTTCGTCTCCTACATCGTCGTCCATACCGTCGATGTCTTCGGAGTCGAAGTCGAGCATGTCGGTTAGATCATCGAAGTGGCTACGAAGTGGGTGGTGGGTGGGCGTCAAATTTCTTCGTCGTCCGCATCCCAATCCTGTTGGCCATAGTCCGTCCAGGGCTCTCCTGACAAAGAGAGAGACCTTAGTGAATTCAGAATGTCACCGCAGGGCGAGTGCTGAAAGATATCCGCGGCGGTGAATTCCATGATCGGCGCCCAATCGGATTCGATTGGCAGGGGCGCGAAAGGTTCGGAGTCCGGAAAAGAGTCCGGCACCTTGGAGTCACAGGCTTCGCAGAGGATGAGGTTGGTGTTTGGCTTGATCGCCGTTGAGACTGCAGCCACCGAGGCGGTGTCTATCCACCCGTCCTCGATCGGCGCAGTTGGCTCCAAGCTAAGGGTCGGAGCTGATGCGGGCGCGGCCTCTAGGGTACTGTTCGGCGACAGAGCTAGGTCATACCCATCGTGACAGTGCGACGCGCCCGGCTGTGGCTCGAATCCATCGAAGATCAAGTCTCTATGGATGTCGGCCATGTAGTTCAAACTTCCAAATCTGACCTGATGGCCAGGGGCGTAGCTTTCAATCTGCTCCAGATGGCCAAGCGAATTAGCCCGCAGTGCAAAGCCGCCGAACACGAAGATCTGTCCGGGGAGAAAGGTCTCACCCTGGACCGCGTCGTTGTTGATGATCGGAGGAGCCATCAGGCCTAAAGGTGACGACACAGAGGAACTCTCAATGAAAGCACCAATGTCGGTGTCAAAACCGGCGGATCTCGGGTAGGGGTCCCGAACTGTGCGTCTAGGCCGGATGGTAACAGGAGGCAAGGGACACAATGTTTTACCCAGGTTCGGGCCCTCTTGATGGAGGTAAAACCCTACGTCCTGCTTGATTAATATTGATGATATGGGTAGTACAAGAGTAGATCTACCACAAGATCAAAGAGGCTAAACCCTAGAAGCTAGCCTATGGTATGATTGTCTGTTTGTCCTACGGACTAAAACCCTCCGGTTTATATAGACACCAGAGAGGGCTAGGGTTACACAGAGTCGGTTACAATGGGAGGAGATCTACATATCCGTATTTCCAAGCTTGCCTTCCACGCCAAGGAAAGTCCCATCCGGACACGGGACGAAGTCTTCAATCTTGTATCTTAATAGTCCGAGAGTCCGGCCAAAGGTTATAGTTCGGCTATCCGGACACCCCCTAATCCAGGACTCCCTCAGAGCGTCTTGTATGATTTGAGTCTTTGCTTTTTAGTTTACCACGATCATCCTTGTTGTCACACCTTTTGGGAGAGACACACATGAATTGGAATTTATTAGAATACTCTATGTGCTTCACTTATATCTTTTGAGCTAGATAATTTTGCTCTAGTGCTTCACTTATATCTTTTTAGAGCACAGTGGTGGTTTTATTTTATAGAAATTATTGATCTCTCATGCTTCACTTATATTATTTTGAGAGTCTTTTAGAACAGCATGGTAATTTGATTTGGTTATGAAATTAGTCCTAATATGATGGGCATTCAAGATGAGTATAATAAAAACTTTCATATAGAGTGCATTGAATGGTTTGATACTTGATAATTGTTTTGAGATATAAAGATGGTAATATTAGAGTCGTGCTAGTTGAGTAATTGTGAAATTGAGAAATACTTGTGTTGGGGTTTGCAAGTCTCGTAGCATGCACGTATGGTAACCTTGTGTGACAAATTTGAAGCATGAGGTGTTGTTTGAGTGCCTTCCTTATGAGTGGCGGTCGGGGACGAGCGATGGTCTTTTCCTATCAATTTATCCCTCTAGGAGCATGCGCGTAGTGCCTAGTTTTGATGACTTGTAGATTTTTGCAATAAGTATGTTAGTTCTTTATGACTAATGTTGAGTTCATGGATTATACGCACTCTCACCCCTCCACCATTGCTAGCCTCTCTTGTGCCACGCAACTTTCGCTGGTACCATAAACCCATCATCTAGCTTCCTCAAAACAGCCACCATACCTACCTATTATGGCATTTCCATAGCCATTCCGAGATATATTGCCATGCAACTTTCCACCGTTCCGTTTATTATGACATGCTTCATCATAGTCATATTACTTTGCATGATCATGTAGTTGACATCGTATTTGTGGCATGGCCACCATTCATAATTTTTTATACATGTCACTCTTGATTCATTGCACATCCCGGTACACCACCGGAGGCATTCACATAGAGTCATATTTTGTTCTTAGTATCTAGTTGTGAGTAAAAAAAGTGTGATGATCTTCATTATTAGAGCATTGTCCCATGTGAGGAAAGGATGATGGAGACTATGATTCCCCCACAAGTCAGGATGAGACTTCGGACGAAAAAAAGAGGCCATAAAAAAGAGAAGGCCCAAACAAAAAAACTAAAAAATAAATGAGAGAAAAAGAGAGAAGGGGCAATGTTACTATCCTTTTTCCACACTTGTGCTTCAAAGTAGCACCATGATCTTCGTGATAGAGAGTCTCTTATGTTGTCACTTTCATATACTAGTGGGAATTTTACATTATAGAACTTGGCTTGTATATTCCAATGATGGGCTTCCTCAAATTGCCCTAGGTCTTCGTGAGCAAGCAAGTTGGATGCACACCCACTTAGTTTCTTTTGTTGAGCTTTCATACACATATAGCTCTAGTGCATCCGTTGCATGGCAATCCCTACTCACTCACATTGATATCTATCGATAGGCATCTCCATAGCCCATTAATACGCCTAGTTGATGTGAGACTATCTTCCTCCCTTTTGTCTTCTCCACAACCACCATTCTATTCCACCTATAGTGCTATGTCCATGGCTCGCGCTCATATATTGCGTAAAAGTTGAAAAGTTTGAAAAGGCTAAGTATGAAACAATTGCTTGGCTTGTCATCAGGGTTGTGCATGATGGGAGCATTTTGTGTGACGGAGATGAAGCATGGCCAAACTATATGATTTTGTAGGGATGAGCTTTCTTTGGCTGTGTTATTTTGAGAATATGCTTGAAGTATTATTATTTTTATGTCAATACTAAACTTTTGTCTTGAATCTTTTGGATCTGAACATTCATGCCACAATAAAGAAAATTACATTGAAAATTATGTTAGGTAGCATTCCACATCAAAAATTCTGTTTTTATCATTTACCTACTCGAGGATGAGCATGAATTAAGCTTGGGGATGCTTAATACGTCTCCAACGTATCTATAATTTTTGATTGTTCCATGCTATTATATTGTCTGTTTTGGATGTTTAATGCCTTTTATATGCTCTTTTATATTATTTTTGGGACTAACCTATTAACCGGAGGCCCAGTGTCAGTTTCTGTTTTTTTGCCTATTTCAGTGTTTCGTAGAAAAGGAATATCAAACGGAATCCAAACGGAACGAAACCTTCGTGAGGATATTTCTTGGAACAAACTCAAACCAAGAGACTTGGAGTAGAAGTCTGGAACTCGGTGAAGCTTGCACGAGGCAAGGGGCGTGCCCCCCACCCTCGCGGGCCCCACGGAGCTCCACCGACTCACTTCTTTCGCCTATATATACTCTTATACCCTAGAAACATCAGGGGGAGCCACGAAACCACTTTTCCACCACCGCAACCTTCTGTACATGTGAGATCCCATCTTGGGGCCTTTTCCGGCGATCTTCCGGAGGGGGATTCGATCACGGAGGGCTTCTACATCAACACCATAGCCTCTCCGATGATGTGTGAGTAGTTTACCACAGACCTTCGGGTCCATAGTTATTAGCTAGATGGCTTCTTCTCTCTCTTTGGTTCTCAATACAAAGTTCTCCTCGATGTTCTTGGAGATCTATTTGATGTAATACTTTTTCCAGTGTGTTTGCCGAGATCCAATGAATTGTGGATTTATGATCAAGTTTATCTATGAACAATATTTGGTTCTTCTCTGAATTCTTATATGCATGATTTGATATCTTTGCAAGTCTCTTCTAATTATCGGTTTAGTTTGGCCTACTAGATTGATCTTTCTTGCAATGGGAGAAGTGCTTAGCTTTGGGTTCAATCTTGCGGTGTCCTTTCCTAGTGATAGTAGGGGCAGCAAGGCACATATTGTATTAATGTTGCCATCGAGGGTAAAAAGATGGGGTTTATATCATATTGCTTGAGTTTATCCCTCTACATCATGTCATCTTGCCTAAAACATTACTCTGTTCTTATGAACTTAATACTCTAGATGCATGTTGGATAGCGGTCGATGTGTGGAGTAATAGTAGTAGATGCAGAATCGTTTCGGTCTACTTAACACGGATGTGATGCCTATGTTCATAATCATTGCCTAGATATTCTCATAATTATGTGCTCTTCTATCAATTGCTCGGCAGTAATTTGTTCACCCACCGTAATACATGCTATCATGAGAGAAGCCACTAGTGAAACCTATGGCCCCGGGGTCTCTTCCTTATTATACTGCATCTCTTTTTATTATCGCATCTAGTTTACTATTTTGCAATCTTTACTTTCCAATCTGTACAACAAAAATACCAAAAATATTTATTTTACTATCTTTATCAGTTCTCACTTTCGCAAGTGACCGTGAAGGGATTAACAACACCTTTATCGCATTGGTTGCGAGGTTCTTCATTGTTTGTGCAGGTACTAGGTGACTTGTGTGTTATCTCCTACTGGATTGAGACCTTGGTTCTCAAAAACTGAGGGAAATACTTACGCTACTTTGCTGCATCACCCTTTCATCTTCAAGGGAAAACCAACGCATGCTCAAGAGGTAGCATCAGCATTTGTACCAGGACGTCTCATTAGTCATTACCGACAATTTTATCTCGGCATACGAGTGCCTGCACTACATGAAGAGAAACAAGTTGAAGGGCAACAGATTTTGTGCTCTAAAACTTGACATGATGAAAGCATACGATATACTTGAGTGGAACTATCTGGAGAGAGTTATGCTTAAGTTGGGAATCAGCCCACGGTTTACAAAGATAGTGATGAGGTGTGTCACTTCCATTTCGTTTTCAGTCATCTTCAATGGAGAGAAGCAAGAGGAGTTTACGCCCCCTGGAGGTCTAAGACAGGGTGACCCGATATCGCTGTATTTGTTCTTATTGGCCACTGAAGGCCTCTCCTGTTTGCTGAAATCTATGCGGTCAAATGAGAGGATTCAGGGCATTACGGTGTGGCAGCTGGTGCCCCCCAGGTAAATTATCTCCTTTTTGCAGATGATAGCCTTCTATTTTTTTATGCTACACCTGACATGGAAAATAGAGTGGATCTCCTTGAAGGAAATATGCCTAGAGGCAATAATAAAGTTATTATTTATTTCCTCATATCATGATAAATGTTTATTATTCATGCTAGAATTGTATTAACCGGAAACATAATACATCTATGAATACATAGACAAACATAGTGTCACTACTATGCCTCTACTTGACTAGCTCATTGATCAAAGACGGTTGAGTTTCCTAGCCATAGACATGAGTTGGCATTTTATTAACGGGATCACATCATTAGGAGAATGATGTGATTGACTTGACCCATTTCGTTAGCTTAGCACTTGATCGTTTAGTTTACTGCTATTGCTTTCTCCATGACTTATACATGTTCCTATGACTATGAGATTATGCAACTCCCGAATACCAGAAGAACACTTTGTGTGCTACCAAACGTCACAACGTAACTGGGGGATTATAAAGGTGCTCTACAGGTGTCTCCGATGGTGTTTGTTGAGTTGGCATAGATCAAGAATAGGATTTGTCACTTCGATTGTCGAAGAGGTATCTCTGGGCCCTCTGATGACCCACAAGTATAGGGGATCTATCGTAGTCCTTTCGATAAGTAAGAGTGTCGAACCCAACGAGGAGCAGAAGGAAATGATAAGCGGTTTCCAGCAAGGTATTCTCTGCAAGTACTGAAATAAGTGGTAAGAGATAGTTTTGTGATAGGATAATTTGTAATGAGCAACAAGTAACAAAAGTAAATAAAGTGCAGCAAGGTGGCCCAATCCTTTTTGTAACAAAGGACAATCCTGGACAAACTCTTAAATAGAGAAAAGCGCTCCCGAGGACACATGGGAATATCATCAAGCTATTTTTCATCACACTCATATGATTCGCGTTCGGTACTTTGATAATTTGGTATGTGGGTGGACCGGTGCTTGGGTACTGTCCTTACTTGGACAAGCATCCCACTTATGATTAACCTCTAGTGCAAGCATCCACAACTACAACAAAAGTATTAAGGTAAACCTAACCATAGCATGTTAAGAGATAGCCGAAATCGATATTTGCGAAAGCACCGGTCCACATGTTTGCGAAAGCCAAAATCGAAAAATATGTCCACATGTTTGGAGATAGAGGTGTCGATAAAAATAAAATACGGACATCAGGGCATCATGATCATTCTTAGAACAGCAACTTACATAATTCTTGTCATATGATTTCTTATGCTAGAGTAATAATTCAATCACAATTTCAAGTATGAATCGTAAACTTCATTGAAAACTAACAAACTATAATCTCAGTCATTGGAGCAATTGCAATTTATCATAACATAGGAAAGAGTCAATAAATAAGGGCTTTTCAGCAAGTCCACATACTCAACTATCATATAGTCTTTCACAATTGCTGACACTCACGCAATACTTATGGGTATGGAGTTTTAATCGGACACAGAGAAAGATAGGGGCTTATAGTTTGCCTCCCAACGTTTTACCTCAAGGGTAATGTCAACAATAATAGTTCATGGAAACTCACATCCAATTAGCCATATATGCCAGGATCTTTCCAACATACTGTGCTTGCCAAAGGATAAAATGTAAAAATGAAGGGTGAAGATCACCATGACTCTTATGCAAGGTGGGAGATAAAAGTAAAAGATAGGCCCTTTGTAGAGGGAAGCAGAGGTTGTCATGTGCTTTTATGGTTGGATGAACAAAATCTTAATGCGAAAGAACGTCACTTTATATTGCCACTTGTGATATGGACCTTAATTATGCAGTCTGTCGCTTTTATTTCTTCCATATCACATGATCGTATAAAGCTTATTTTCTCCCACACTAATAAGTCATACATATTTAGAGAGCAATTTTTATTGCTTGCGCCGATGACAACTTACTTAGAGGATCTTACTCAATCCATAGGTAGGTATAGTGGACTCTCATGGCAAGACTGGTTTTAAGAGTATTTGGAAGCACAAGTAGTATCTCTACTTGGTGCGATGAATTTGGCTAGCATGAGGGACAAAGGCAAGCTCAACCATGTTGGATGATCCATGACAATATAATTTATCTCAGATGTAAGAAAACATAACCCATTACGTTGTCTTCCTTGTCCAACGTCAACTCTTTAGCATGTCATATTTTAATGAGTGCTCACAATCATAAAAGATGTCCAAGATAGTATATTTATATGTGAAGACCTCTCTTTCTTTATTACTTCCTATTAATTGCAACGATGAACAAAACTATGTTTGTCAACCCTCAACAACTTTTATTCATCATACTTACACTATGTGAGCTCATTACTCTCCATAAGACTCACATGATCTCTTTGTTTCTTTTTATTCCTTTCTCTTTTCTTTTATTCCCTTAGGATCATGGCAAAATAATCAAGCCCTTGAATCAACACTAATCTTTATTATATAGCTCATGGACTCGATTACATAGAGGAATTATAAAGCAAAACTCAAAACTGGATCATGCCATAAACTTTATTCTACTAGATCAAGATAATACCAAAATAATCGAACTAAGGAAAACGATAAAGATAAGAGTGATGGTGATACGATACCAGGGCACTCCCCCAAGCTTGGCAGTTGCCAAGGGGAGTGCCCATACCCATGTGATTATGTCCCCTTTGTTGGTGAAGAAGGTGGAGTTGTTGATGATGGATAGTCGCACATCGAGCGTAGGAGGTCTTCTAACTTGTGGATAACGCCCTTGAGTGCGTTGATATGCTCCTTCAACAAAATATTTTCACGTGTAAGATACTTATTTTGTATACGAGCTAACTCAATCATCTTGAAAGCTTCGATCTCTATTGGGGTAAGAAGATTGTGATCAAGTTGAAGGGTGTCTTCTGTTGCCGGAACTTGGTCCTCCATGGCCTTCTAGATTCCTTCATCCTTGTTGATCTCCATGGGTTCTTCTCTCTTCAGCTCTATCTTCATTAGCCAAGCATCGTTGCCCTCATGGTTGGAGGAGGAGGGAGACGACATAGTGCCTGGCCTTGACAACCCTGACAGAAAACAGCTCGAAACAAAGACAGGAGATTTTTGCGTGATACGGGAGTCGAAACCCCCGGGAGATTATATAATGAATTTGTACCAACCAAAATACGTGTCGTGTATGAAAACGGAGTTCGGAGAGCACATGAGGTGCCCACGGGGTAGGGGGCGCACCCTCCACCCTCGTGGAGCCCTCGTGTCCTTCCCGGACTGCTTCTTATTTTTCTATTTTTCTAAATATTCCAAAACGGAGAAATATTACCTTAAAACTGTTTTGGGGTCGGCTTACTTACCGTACTAGATACCTATTCCTTTTCGGAGTCTGAAACGTTCCGGAAAGTGTCTCTTATGTATTCCTCCGGGGTTATGGTCTCAATAACATTGGTTTCAACATTTATGGGATTACTGATGTCTACTACACAACCTTCTTCTTGTAGACGTTGTTGGGCCTCCAAGTGCAGAGGTTTGTAGGACAGTAGCAAATTTCCCCCAAGTGGATGACCTAAGGTTTATCAATCCGTGGGAGGCATAGGATGAAGATGGTCTCTCTCAAGCAACCCTACAACCAAATAACAAAGAGTCTCTTGTGTCCCCAACACACCCAATACAATGGTAAGTTGTATAGGTGCACTAGTTCGGCGAAGAGATGGTGAAACAAGTGGTATATGGATGGTAGATAAAGGTTTTTGTAATCTAAAATTATAAAAACAGCAAGGTAACTAAGGATAAAAGTGAGCGTAAACGGTATTGCAATGCTAGTAAACAAGGCCTAGGGTTCATACTTTCGCTAGTGCAAGTTCCCTCAACAATAATAACATAATTGGATCATATAACTATCCATCAACATGCAACAAAGAGTCACTCCAAAGTCACTAATAGCGGAGAACGAACGAAGAGATTATGGTAGGGTACGAAACCACCTCAAAGTTATTCTTTCTAATCAATCCGTTAGGCTATTCCTATAAGTGTCACAAACAGCCCTAGAGTTCGTACTAGAATAACACCTTAAGACACAAATCAACCAAACCCTAATGTCACCTAGATATTCCAGTGTCACCTCAAGTATCCGTCGGTATGATTATACGATATGCGTCACACAATCTCAGATTCATCTATTCAACCAACACATAGAACCTCAAAGAGTGCCCCAAAGTTTCTACCGGAGAATCACGACGAAAATGTGTGCCAACCCCTATGCATAGGTTCATGGGCGGAACCCGCAAGTTGATCACCAAAACATACATCAAGTGAATCACGTGGTATGCCATTGTCACCACAGATACGCACGGCAAGACATACATCAAGTGTTCTCAAATCTTTAAAGACTCAATCCGATAAGATAACTTCAAAGGGGAAAACTCAATTCATTACAAGAGAGTAGAGTGGGGAGAAAACATCATAGGATCCAATTATAATAGCAAAGCTCGCGATACATCAAGATCGTATCACCTCAAGAACACGAGAGAGAGAGAGAGAGAGAGAGAGAGAGAGAGAGATCAAACACATAGCTACTGGTACATACCCTCAGCCCCGAGGGAGAACTACTCCCTCCTCGTCATGGAGAGCACCGGGATGATGAAGATGGCCACCGGAGAGGGATTGCCCCCTCCGGCAGGGTGCCGGAATGGGTCTAGATTGGCTTTCGGTGGCTACAGAGGCTTCTGGCGGCGGAACTCCCGATCTTTTTTGCTCCCCGAAGTTTTTAGGGTATATGGAGATATATAGGTAGAAGAAGTACGTCAGGGGGGCCACGAGGGTGGAGGGCGTGCCCCCTGCCTCGTGGCCTCCTTGCAGATCCCCTGACGTGCACTCCAAGTCTTCTGGGCTTCTTTCCTTTCAAAAATGAGTTCCGTGAAGTTTCAGGTCAATTGGACTCCGTTTGATTTTCCTTTTCTTCGAAACCCTAAAACAAGGTAAAAACAGAAACTGGCACTGGGCTCTGGGTTAATAGGTTAGTCCCAAAAATAATATAAAAGTGTATAATAAAGCCCATAAACATTCAAAATAGTAGATAATATAGCATGGACCAATTAAAAATTATAGATACGTTGGAGACGTATCAGCATCCCCAAGCTTAATTCCTGCTCGTCCTCGAGTAGGTAAATGATAAAAAACATAATTTTTGATGTGGAATGCTACTTGACATAATTTCAATGTAATTCTTCTTAATTGTGGTATGAATATTCAGATCCGAAAGATTCAAGATAAAAGTTCATATTGACAAAAAAATAATAATACTTCAAGCATACTAACTAAGCAATTATGTCTTCTCAAAATGACATGGCCAAAGAAAGTTCATCCCTACAAAATCATATAGTTTAGTCATGCTCCATTTTCGTCACACAAGAATGCTCTCATCATGCACAACCCCGATGACAAGCCAAGCAATTGTTTCATACTTTAGTAATCTCAAACCTATAAACTTTCACGCAATATATGAGCGCGAGCCATGGACATAGCACTATGGGTGGAATAGAATATGATGATGGGGGTTATGTGGAGAAGACAAAAGGGAGAAAGTCTCACATCAATGAGGCTAATCAATTGGCTATGGAGATGCCCACCGATTAATGTTAATGCAAGGAGTAGGGATTGCCATGCAATGGATGCACTAGAGCTATAAATGTATGAAAGCTCAACAAAAGAAACTAAGTGGGTGTGCATCCAACTTGCTTGCTCACGAAGACCTAGGGCACTTGAGGAGGCCCATTGTTGGAACATACAAGCCAAGATGTATAATGCAAATTTCCCACTAGTATATGAAAGTGACAAAACAAGAGACTCTCTATCATGAAGATTATGGTGCTACTTTGAAGCACAAGTGTGGCAAAGGATAGTAGCATTGTCCCTTCTCTCTTTTTCTCTCATTTTTTTCATCATTTTTTTGGGCCTTCTCTTTTTTGGGGGGGCCTTCTCTTTTTTTATGGCCTTTCTCTTTTTTTTATTCCTCACTGGGACAATGCTCTAGAAAATGATGATCATCATACTTCTATTTATTTACAACTCAATGATTACAACTCGATACTAGAACAAAGTATGACTCTATATGAATGCCTCCGGCAGTGTACCGGGATATGCAATGAATCAAGAGTGACATGTATGAAAGAATTATGAGCAGTGGCTTTGCCACAAATACTATGTCAACTACATGATCATGCTAAGCAATATGACAATGATGAATGTGTCATGATAAACGGAACGGTGGAAAGTTGCATGGCAATATATCTCGGAATGGCTATGGAAATGCCATAATAGGTAGGTATGGTGGCTGTTTTGAGGAAGATATAAGGAGGTTTATGTGTGATAGAGCGTATCATATCACGGGGTTTGGATGCACCGACGAAGTTTGCACCAACTCTCAATGTGAGAAAGGGCAATGCACGGTACCGAAGAGGCTAGCAAGGATGGAAGGGTGAGAGTGCGTATAATCCATGGACTCAACATTAGTCATAAAGAACTCACATACTTATTGCAAAAATCTACAAGTCATCAAAAACCTCGGCACTACGCGCATGCTCCTAGGGGTATAGATTGGTAGGAAAAGACCATCGCTCGTCCCCGACCACCACTCATAAGGAGGACAATCAAATAACACCTCATGTTTCAAATTTGTTACACAACGTTTACCATACGTGCATGCTACGGGACATGCAAACTTCAACACAAGCATTTCTCAAATTCACAACTACTCAACTAGCACGACTTTGATATTATTACCTCCATATCTCAAAACAATCATCAAGCATCAAACTTCTCTTAGTATTCAACACACTTATAAGAGAATTTTATTATTCTTGAATACCTAGCATATTAGGATTTTAAGCAAATTACCATGCTATTTAAGACTCTCAAAATAATCTAAGTGGAGCATGAGAGTTCATCTATTTCTTCAAAATAAAACTACCACCATGCTCTAAAAGATATAAGTGAAGCACTAGAGCAAATGACAAACTACTCCGAAAAATATAAGTGAAGCTCAATGAGTAGTCGAATAATTATGCAACTATGTGAAGACTCTCTAACATTTAATAATTTCAGATCTTGATACTTTATTCAAACAGCAAGCAAAACTAAATAAAATGACATCTAATAATAGCAAACGTCATGTGAAGAAGCAAAAACTTAGGATCAACCAAAACTAACCGATAGTTGTTGAAGAAGAAAGGTGGGATGCCAACCGGGGAATCCCCAAGATTAGACGCTTGAGACTTCTTAAAATATTATCTTGGGATGCCTTGGGCATCCCCAAGCTTGAGCTTTTGTGTCTCCTTAATTCCTCTCATATCACGGCCTCCCTAAATCTCAAAAGCTTCATCCACACAAAACTCAACAAGGACTCGTGAGATAAGTTAGTATAAACCATTGCCAAAACCTTGTCATACTCTACTGTAGAAAATCACTAAAATTATTATTCAAAATTGCATACTAAATGCCTCTTCATATTTAATAGTCCTATCCTCAAATAGAATCATTAAAGAAGCAAACATATGCAAACAATGCAAACATAACAGCAATCTGCCTAAACAGGACAGTCTGTAAAGAATGCAGCAACATCCACACTTCCCTAGCTCCAAAAACTATAAAAGAAAATTCCCACTGTAGTAAATTTATCATAGCTTAATATGCAAAAGGTTTCAACATTTTATCACATTCTGACTTTTCTAGGGAATTATTGCAACAGCGGTAAACTTTCTGTTTTCAAACAGCAACATGAAGACTTGTAAAATAGGCATAGTAAAGGCTATCAATGCCACTTTTATTGAAATAAAAGATGCAAAACATTGTTCTAAATAACAGCAAGCAAATCCTAAAAAAATAAATTGACGCTCCAAGCAAAACACATATCATGTGGTAAATAAAAATATAGCTCCAAGTAAAGTTACCGATGAACGAAGACGAAAGAGGGGATGCCTTCCGGGGCATCCCCAAGCTTAGGCTCTTGGCTATCCTTTAATATTACCTTGGGGTGCCTCGGGCATCCCCAAGCTTAGGCTCTTGCCACTCCTTACTCCATAGTCCATCGAATCTGTACCCAAAACTTGAAAACTTCACAACACAAAACTTAAAGTAGAAAACTCGTGAGCTCCGTTAGCGAAAGAAAACAAAACACCACTTCAAGGTACTGTAATGAACTAATTCTTTATTTATATTGGTGTTAAACCTATTGTATTCCAACTTCTCTATGGTTTATAAACTATTTTACTAGCCATAGACTCATTAAAATAAGCAAACAACACACGAAAAACAGAATCTGTCAAAAACAGAACAGTCTGTAGTAATCTGTAACTAACGCAAACTTATGGAACCCCAAAAATTCTAAAATAAACTGCTGGACCTGAGGAATTTATCTATTAATCATCTGCAAAATGAATTATCTCAATAGCACTCTCGAATAAAATATGGCAGAAATTCTCGTGAGCGTTAAAGTTTCTGTTTTTTACAGCAAGATCAACAAGACTTTCCCCAAGTCTTCCCAACGGTTCTACTTGGCACAAACACTAATTAAACACATAAAACCACATCTAAACAGAGGCTAGATGAATTATTTATCACTAAACAGGAGAAAAAAGTAAGGAACAAAATAAAATTGGGTTGCCTCCCAACAAGCGCTATCGTTTAACGCCCCTAGCTAGGCATGATGATTTCAGTGATGCTCACATAAAAGATAAGAATTGAAACATAAAGAGAGCATCATGAAGAATATGACTAGCATATTTAAGTCTAACATACTTCCTATGCATAGGGATTTTGTGAGCAAACAACTTGTGGGAACAATAATCAACTTGCATAGGATGGTAAAACAAGCATAACTTCAAAACTTTAAGCACATAGAGAGGAGACTGTAACATCACAAATATCAATTTGGAATGTTATACACTAGATCATCAATGCATATCATATTTTATTTGCTTTTGGCCTGATCCAGAAATTCTATGCAACCCAAGGACCCACGTTGAGAGTTGGGGATTTCGTTATTTTCATATTTGGGTTTTCTCAAATTTTGAAAATAGGATCTTTGATTTTATTTATTTTATCTTCAATTATTTCTGTAATAAAAATATGAGAGAGGGAATAAAATGACTTTCCCAAAATAAAGAAATACTGAAGGTTTAATAAAAAAATCAAGTAAGATTTTATTTCGGTTTTTCGAGCTATTTTATTCGAATTTAGGAAAAATTGCACGATTTTTCAAAACTGCATTTTAGGGCCAAGAAAATGTTCATCCTGTTCTAAAGTATAGCAATAGATAATCACCTACTTTAAACTCACGCTTTTGTATCCTTTTGTCATGCCATCTTTTAACTTTTTCTTTAAACAACTTGGCATTTTCATAGGCTTGGGTTCTCCATTCATCACGTGAGCTAATATCAAATAACCTCTTCTCACCGGCAAGTTTGAGATCATAATTGAGTTCTTTAATAGCCCAATATGCCTTGTGTTCGAGTTCGAGAGGTAAGTGACATGCTTTTCCATAAACCATTTTATACGGAGACATACCCATAGGATTTTTATATGCAGTTCTATAGGCCCATAATGCATCATCAAGTTTCTTGGACCAATTCTTTCTAGATCTATTAACAGTCTTTTGCAAAATTAATTTGAGCTCTCTATTACTCAATTCTACTTGACCACTAGACTGTGGGTGATAAGGAGATGCAATTCTATGATTAACATCATATTTAGCAAGCATTTTACGGAAAGCACCATGAATAAAATGTGAACCACCATCAGTCATTAAATATCTAGGGACTCCAAACTTGGAAAAATAACTTCTTTAAGTATTTTAATAGAAGTGTTATGATCAGCACTACTAGTTGGAATAGCTTCTACCCACTTAGTAACGTAATCAACAGCAACTAGAATATGTGTATTCCATTAGAGGAAGGAAAAGGTCCCATATAGTCAAAGCCCCAAACATCAAATGGTTCAATGACAAGTGAATAATTCATGGCATTTCTTGACGTCTACTAATATTACCAATTCTTTGACATTCATCACAAGATAAGACAAACTTACGGGCATCCTTGAAGAGAGTCGGCCAATAAAAACCAGATTGCAATACCTTATGTGCAGTTATATCTCCAGCATGGTGTCCTCCATAAGCTTCGGAGTGACACTTGCGTAGGATTTGTTCCTGTTCATGCTCAGGTATGCAACGTCTAATAACACCATCTACTCCTTCTTTATAAAGATGTGGGTCATCCCAAAAGTAATGCCTCAAATCATAGAAGAACTTTTTCTTTTGCTGGTATGTGAAACTAGGTGGTATAAACTTAGCAACAATGTAATTAGCATAATCAGCATACCATGGAGCAGTATGAGAAGCATTTATGACATTTAATTGCTCATCCAGGAAGCTATCATCAGTAGGAAGTGGGTCGAGCACATTTTCTAATCTAGACAAGTTGTCTGCAACAGGGTTCTCAGCTCCCTTTCTATCAATAATATGCAAATCAAATTCTTGTAGTAGGAGAACCCATCTAATAAGTCTAGGTTTAGCATCTTTCTTTTCCATAAGATATTTAATAGCAGCATGATCAGTGTGAATAGTTACTTTAGAATCAACAATATAAGGTCTGAACTTATCACAAGCAAATACAACTGCGAAGAATTCTTTTTCAGTACTAGCATAATTTCTTTGTGCATTGTCTAGGGTTTTACTAGCATATTGAATAACATTTAATTGCTTATCAACTCTTTGCCCTAGAACAGCACCTACAACATAATCACTAGCATCACACATAATTTCAAAGGGTAAATTCCAATCAGGTGGCTGAACAATAGGTGCAGAGATCAATGCTTTCTTAAGTATTTCAAATGCTTCTACACAATCATCATCAAAAACAAATGGTATATCTTTTTGTAATAAATTAGTCAGAGGCCGGGAAATTTTTGAGAAGTCCTTAATGAACCTCCTATAAAATCTGGCATGACCAAGGAAACTTCTTATACCTTTGATGTCCTTGGGACATGGCATCTTCTCAATAGCATCAACCTTGGCTTTATCAACCTCAATACCTGTTTCAGAAACTTTGTGCCCCAAGACAATACCTTCATTAACCATAAAGTGGCACTTTTCCCAATTCAAGACAAGATTAGTTTCTTCACATCTTTGCAAACCTCGATCAAGGTTGCTCAAGCAATCATCAAAAGAAGATCCATAGACGGAGAAATCGTCCATGAAAACCTCACAAATATTTTCACAAAAGTCAGAGAATATAGCCATCATGCATCTTTGAAAGGTAGCAGGTGCATTACATAGACCAAAAGGCATACGTCTATAAGCAAAAGTACCAAAAGGGGCAAGTAAAAGTAGTCTTTGATTGATCTTTGACTGACACAGGTATTTGAGAGAAACCAGAATGACCATCTAGAAAGCAAAAGTGTGTATGTTTGGATAATATTTCTAGCATTTGATCGATAAAGGGTAATGGGTAATGATCCTTTTTAGTTGCCTTATTTAATTTGCGGAAATCAATTACCATCTTATAACCTATAATAAATCTTTGAGGAATCAATTCATCTTTATCATTAGGAACGACAATAATACCTACCTTCTTAGGGACACAATGGACAGGACTTACCCACTGACTATCAGCAACGGGATAGATTATACTTGCCTCAAGGAGCTTTAGTATTTCCTTTCTTACCACTTCTTTCATTTTAGGATACAGCCATCGTTGATGATCACGAACTGGTTTAACATCTTCATCCAAATCTATTTTATGTTGACATAGAGTGGGACTAATGCCCTTAAGATCATCAAGAGTATACCCAATAGCAGCACGGTGCTTCTTCGGAGTTTTCAATAATCTTTCTTCCTCATGCTCTGAAAGGTTAGCACTAATAATAAGAGGATATATCTTTTTCTCATCAAGATAAGCATATTTAAGAGTATCAGGCAACGGTTTAAGCTCAAACACGGGATCACCCTTGGGTGGAGGAGGATCCCCTAGGATTTCAACAGGCAAATTGTTTTTCAGAATAGGTTCCTGTTTAAAGCATACTTCGTCTATTCCCTTCTTTCATTCATAAACATATAATTTTCATGGTCTAGCAAATATTGTTCTAAAGGATCACTAGGAGGTACGGCAATAGAAACAAGACCAATAATTTCATCCTTACTAGGTAATTCTTCTTCAAGGTGTTGTCTACTAAATTTAGAGAAATTAAATTCATGAGTCATATCATCTAAACCGATAGTAACAACATCCCTTTTGCAATCTATGGTAGCATTAACAGTGTTCAGGAAGGGTCTACCAAATATAATGGGACAAAAGCTATCTTGTGGGGAGCCAAGAACAAGAAAATCAGCAGGATATTTAGTTTTCCCACACAAGACTTCAACATCTCTAACAATTCCCATTGGTGAAATAGTATCTCTATTGGCAGGTTTAATTGTGACATCAATATCTTCTATCTCAGCAGGTGCAATATCATGCATAATTTCTTTGTATAAGGAATAAGGTATTGCACTAGCACTAGCACCCATATCACATAAGCCTTGATAACAATGATCTCCTATTTTAATAGAAATAACAGCCATGCCTACCACATGTCTGTTTTTATCTTTAGCACAAGGTTTAGCAATTCTAGCAGTCTCATCAAGGAAATGAATAACATGCCCATCAATATTATCAGACAAGAGATCTTTAGCAATAGCAATATCAGGTTCAACTTTAATTTGCTCATGAGGTGTATAAGTTTTAATATTGCTTTTACGAACCACCGTTGAAGCTTTATCACGATCCTTTATCCAAACAGGAAAAGGTGGTTTCTCAACATAAGAATTAGGAACAATAGGATCATTATAAGTGACAATCTTTTCTTCAACTTTAATAGGTGCAGCTACTTTTACTTCTATGGGAGGATGATATTTAAACCACTTCTCCTTGGGGAGATCAACATAAGTAGCAAAAGATTCACAGAAAGAAGCTACTATCTCAGAGTCAAGTCCATATTTAGTGCTAAATTTACGGAAAGCATCGGTATCCATAAAAGATTTAACACAATCAAAACTAGGTGTCATACCTGACTCCTTACCTTTGTCGAGGTCCCAATCTTCAGAGTTGCGTTTAATTCTTTCTAATAAATCCCATTTGAATTCAATAGTTTTCATCATAAAAGAGTCAGTACAAGAATTATCAAGCATGGTGTGATTGTTATCAGAAAGCCGAGCATAAAAATTTTGAATAATCATTTTTCTTGAGAGTTCATGACTGGGGCATGAATATAACAATGATTTAAGGCTCCCCCAAGCTTGAGCGATTCTTTCTCCTTCGCGAGGCCAAAAATTATATATATAATTGCGATCACGATGAACAAGATGCATAGGATAGAACTTCTGATGAAATTCCAATTTCAATCATTTGTAATTCCAAGACCCCATATCATCACATAGCCTATACCATGTCGATGCATCTCCCTTCAAAGATAAAGGGAAGACCTTCTTCTTAACAACATCTCCGGGTACACCTGCAAGCTTAGATAATCCACAAACTTCATCCACATATATTAGATGCTCATCAGGATGTTTTGTTCCATCTCCTAAAAAGGGGTTAGCTAGCAGTTTTTTATCATACCCGAAGGAATTTCAAAGCAGACATTTTCATTTTCAATAGGTTCAGTAGGTTGAGGAGAAACTCTTTGCTCTACTGGTCGGGGTGAAGATACCCCGAACAAGCCCCTCAGAGGATTACTTTCCATAGTAACAAGTGACAGTAAATTTCAGCACACTATATAAATTTTTCCTTACCAAAGGCGCTTCACTCCCCGGCAACGACGCCAGAAAAGAGTCTTGATGACCCACAAGTATAGGGGATCTATCATAGTCCTTTTGATAAGTAAGAGTGTCGAACCCAATGAGGAGCAGAAGGAAATGATAAGCGGTTTCCAGCAAGGTGTTCTCTGCAAGTACTGAAATAAGTGGTAACAGATAGTTTTGTGATAGGATAATTCGTAACGAGCAACAAGTAACAAAAGTAAATAAATTGCAGCAAGGTGGCCCAATCCTTTTTGTAGCAAAGGACAAGCCTGGACAAACTCTTATATAGAGAAAAGCGCTCCCGAGGACACATGGGAATATCGTCAAGCTAGTTTTCATCACGCTCATATGATTCGTGTTCGGTACTTTGATAATTTGGTATGTGGGTGGACCGGTGCTTGGGTACTGCCCTTACTTGGACAAGCATCCCACTTATGATTAACCTCTATTGCAAGCATCCGCAACTACAACAAAAGTATTAAGGTGAACCTAACCATAGCATGAAACATATGGATCTAAATCAGCCCCTTACGAAGCAACGCATAAACTAGGGTTTAAGCTTCTGTCACTCTAGCAACCCATCATCTACTTATTACTTCCCAATGCCTTCCTCTAGGCCCAAATAATGGTGAAGTGTCATGTAATCGACGTTCACATAACACCACTAGAGGAGAGACAACATACATCTCATCAAAATATCGAACGAATACCAAATTCACATGACTACTAATAGCAAGACTTCTCCCATGTCCTCAGGAACAAACGTAACTACTCACAAAGCATAAACATGTTCATAATTAGAGGGGTATTAATATGCATATAGGATCTGAACATATGATCTTCCACCAATTAAACCAACTAGCATCAACTAAAAGGAGTAATTAACACTACTAGTAACCTACTAGTACCAATCCCGAAGTTGGAGACAAGAATTGGATACAAGAGATGAACTAGGGTTTTGAGAGGAGATGGTGTTGATGAAAATGTTGATGGAGATTGCGCTCTCCCGATGAGAGGAGCGTTGGTGATGGCGATGATTTCCCCCTCCGGGAGGGAAGTTTCCCCGACAGAACAGCTCTGCCGGAGCCCTAGATTGGATCCGCCAAGGTTCCGCCTCGTGGCGGTGGAGTTTCGTCCGAGAAGATGGCTTCCTATTTTTTCCCATCGAAAGACTTCATATAGCAGAAGATGGCCACCAGAGGGCCACCAGGGGGCCCACGAGGTAGGGGCGCGCCTAGGGGGGTAGGGCGCGCCCCCCACTCTCGTGGGCAGGGTGTGGCCCCCTGGTGAATCTCTTCCGCTGAGTATTTTTTATATATTCTGAAAACGTCTTCCATGAAGTTTCAGGACTTTTGGAGCTGTGCAGAATAGGTCTCTAATATTTGCTCCTTTGCCAGCCCAGAATCCCAGCTGCCGGCATTCTCCCTCTCCATGTAAACCTTATAAAATAAGAGAGAATAGGCATAAGTATTGTGACATAATGTGTAATAACAGCCCATAATGCAATAAATATCGATATAAAAGCATGATGCAAAATTGACGTATCAGTATCCTTTTATCATGCCATCTTTTAACTTTTTCCTTAAACAACATGGCATTTTCGTAGGCTTGGGTTCTCCATTCATCAAGTGAGCTAATATCAAATAACCTCTTCTCACCGGCAAGTTTAAATCATAATTGAGTTCTTTAATAGCCCAATATGCCTTGTGTTCTAGTTCAAGAGGTAAGTGACATGCTTTTCCATAAACCATTTTGTACGGAGACATACCCATAGGATTTTTATATGCAGTTCTATAGGCTCATAATGCATCATCAAGTTTCTTGGACCAATTCTTTCTAGATCTATTAACAGTCTTTTGCAAAATTAATTTGAGTTCTCTATTACTCAATTCTACTTGACCACTAGACTGTGGGTTATAAGGAGATGCAATTCTATGGTTAACATCATATTTAGCAAGCATTTTACGGAAAGCACCATGAATAAAATGTGAACCACCATCAGTCATTAAATATCTAGGGACTCCAAATCTTGGAAAAATAACTTCTTTAAGCATTTTAATAGAAGTGTTATGATCAGCACTAATAGTTGGAATAGCTTCTACCCACTTAGTAACGTAATAAATAGCAACTAAAATATGTGTATATCCATTAGAGGAAGGAAAGGGTCCCATATAGTCAAAGCCCCAAACATCAAATGGTTCAATAACAAGTGAATAATTCATAGGCATTTCTTGACGTCTACTAATATTACCAATTCTTTGACATTCATCAGAAGATAAGACAAACTTACGGGCATACTTGAAGAGAGTAGGCCAATAAAAATCAGATTGCAATACCTTATGTGCAGTTCTATCTCCAGCAATGTGTCCTCCATAAGCTTCGGAGTGACACTTGCGTAGGATCTGTTCCTGTTCATGCTGAGGTACACAACGTCTAATAACACCATCTACTCCTTCTTTATAAAGATGTGGGTCATCCCAAAAGTAATGCCTCAAATCATAGAAGAACTTTTTCTTTTGCTGGTATGTCAAACTAGGTGGTATAAACTTAGCAACAATGTAATTAGCATAATCAGCATACCATAGAGCAGTATGAGAAGCATTTATGACATTTAATTGCTCATCAAGAAAGCTGTCATCAATAGGAAGTGGGTCATCAAGCACATTTTCAATCCTAGACAAGTTGTTTGCAACGGGGTTCTCAGCTCCCTTTCTATCAACAATATGTAAGTCAAATTCTTGTAGCAAGAGAACCCATCTAATAAGTCTAGGTTTAGCATCTTTATTTAACATAAGAAATTTAATAGCAGCATGATCAGTGTGAATAGTTACTTTAGAATCAACAATATAAGGTCTGAACTTATCACAAGCAAATACAACTGCTAAGAATTCTTTTTCAGTAGTAGCACAATTTCTTGAGCATTGTCTAGGGTTTTACTAGCATATTGAATAACATTTAATTTCTTATCAACTCTTTGCCCTAGAATACCACCTACAGCATAATCACTAGCATCACACATAATTTCAAAGGGTAAATTCCAATCAGGTAGCTGAATAATAGGTGCAGAGATCAATGCTTTCTTAAGAATTTCAAATGCTTCTACACAATCATCATCAAAGACAAATGGTATATCTTTTTGTAATAAATTAGTCAGAGGACGAGAATTTTTTGAGAAGTCCTTAATGAACCTCCTATAAAATTCGGCGTGACCAAGGAAACTTCTTATACCTTTGATGTCCTTGGGGCATGGCATCTTTTCAAATCAACCTTGGCTTTATCAACCTCATTACCTCTTTCAGAAACTTTGTGCCCTAAGATAGTACCTTCATTAACCATAAAGTGGCACTTTTCCCAATTCAAGACAAGATTAGTTTCTTCACATCTCTGCAAAACTCGATCAAGGTTGCTCAAGCAATCATCAAAAGAGGATCCATAGACGGAGAAATCGTCCATGAAAACCTCACAAATCTTTTCACAAAATTCAGAGAATATAGCCATCATGCATCTTTGAAAAGTAGCAGGTGCATTACATAGACCAAAAGGCATACGTCTATAAGCAAAAGTACCAAAAGGGCAAGTAAATGTAGTCTTTGATTGATCTTTAACTGACACAGGTATTTGAGAGAAACCAGAATAACCATCTAGAAAGCAAAAATGTGTATGTTTGGATAATCTTTCTAGCATTTGATCGATAAAAGGTAATGGGTAATGATCCTTTTCAGTAGCCTTATTTAATTTGCGGAAATCAATTACCATCCTATAACCTGTAATAATTCTTTGAGGAACCAATTCATCTTTATCATTAGGAACGACAGTAATACCTCCCTTCTTAGGGACACAATGGACAGGATTTACCCACTGACTATCAGCAACGGGATAAATTATACCTGCCTCAAGAAGCTTTAGTATTTCCTTTCTTACCACTTCTTTCATTTTAGAATTCAGCTGTCATTGATGATCACGAACTGGTTTAGCATCTTCTTCCAAATTAATTTTATGTTGACATAGAGTGGGACTAATGCCCTTAAGATCATCAAGAGTATACCCAATAGCAGCACGGTGCTTCTTCAGAGTTTTCAATAATCTCTCCTCCTCATGCTCTGAAAGGTTAGCACTAATAATAACAGGATATATCTTTCTATCATCAAGATAAGCATATTTAAGAGTATCAGGTAACGGTTTAAGCTCAACCATGGGATCACCCTTGGGTGGAGGAGGATCCCCTAGGCTTTCAACAGGCAATTTTTTTTTCCAGAATAGGTTCCTGTTTAAAGAATACTTTGTCTATTTCCCTTCTTTCATTCATAAACATATCATTTTCATGGTCTAGCAAATATTGTTCTAAAGGATCAGTAGGAGGTACGGCAATAGAAGCAACACCAATAATTTCATCCTTACTAGGTATAATTCTTCTTCACAGTGTTGTCTACTAAATTTAGAGAAATTAAATTCATGAGTCATATCATCTAAACCGATAGTAACAACATCCCTTTTGCAATCTATGGTAGCATTAACAGTGTTTAAGAAGGGTCTACCAAATATAATGGGACAAAAGCTATCTTGTAGAACAAGAAAGTCAGCAGGATATTTAGTTTTCCCACACAAGACTTCAACATCTCTAACAATTCCCATTGGTGAAATAATATCTCTATTGGCAAGTTTAATTGTGGCATCAATATCTTCTATCTCAGTAGGTGCAATATCATGCATAATTTCTTTGTATAAGGAATAAGGTATTGCGCTTGCACTAGCACCCATATCACATAAGCCATGATAACAATGATCTCCTATTTTAACAGAAATAACAGGCATGCCTACCATCGGTCTATTTTTATCTTTAGCACAAGGTTTAGCAATTCTAGCAGTCTCATCAAGGAAATGAATAACATGCCCATCAATATTATTAGACAAGAGATCTTTAACAATAGCAATATCAGATTCAACTTTAATTTGCTCATGAGGTGTGTAAGTTTTAATATTGCTTTTACGAACCACAGTTGAAGCTTTAGCATGATCCTTTATCCTAACAGGAAAAGGTGGTTTCTCAACATAAGAAGTAGGAACAATAGGATCATTATAAGTGACAATCTTTTTTCAACTTTAATAGGTGCAGCTACTTTTACTTCTATGGGAGGATGATATTTAAACCACTTCTCCTTGGGGAGATCAACATAAGTAGCAAAAGATTTACAGAAAGAAGCTACTATCTTAGAGTCAAGTCCATATTTAGTGCTAAATTTACGGAAAACATCGGTATCCATAAAAGATTTAACACAATCAAACCTAGGTGTCATACCTGACTCCTTACCTTTGTTGAGGTCCCAATCTTTAGAGTTGCGTTTAATTCTTTCCAATAAATCCCATTTGAATTCAATAGTCTTCATCATAAAAGAGCCAGCACAAGAAGTATCAAGCATGGTGCGATTGTTATCAGAAAGCCGAGCATAAAAATTTTGAATAATCATTTCTCTTGAGAGCTCATGATTGGGGCATGAATATAACATTGATTTAAGCCTCCCCCAAGCTTGAGCAATGCTTTCTCCTTCGCGAGGCCAAAAATTATATATATAATTGCGATCATGATGAACAAGATACATAGGATGAAACTTCTGATGAAATTTCAATTTCAATCGTTTGTAATCCCAAGACCCCATATCATCACATAGCCTATACCATGTCGATGCATCTCCCTTCAAAGATAAAGGGAAGACCTTCTTCTTGACAACATCTCCAGGTACACCTGCAAGCTTAAATAATCCACAAACTTCATCCACATATATTAGATGCTCATCAGGATGTTTTGTTCCATCTCCTAAAAAGGGATTAGCTAGCAGTTTTTCTATCATCCCCGAAGGAATTTCAAAGCAGGCATTTTTATTTTCAGTAGGTTCAGTATGTTGAGGAGCAGCTCTTTGCTCTACCGGTCGGGGTGAAGATACCCTGAACAAGCCCCTCAGAGGATTACTTTCCATAGTAACAAGTGACAGTAAATTTTAGCACACTATATAAATCTTTCCTTACCAAATTCCACCTACCAAAGGCGCTTCACTCCCCGGCAACGGCGCCAGAAAAGCGTCTTGATGACCCACAAGTATAGGGGATCTATCGTAGTCCTTTCGATAAGTAAGAGTGTCGAGCCCAACGAGGAGCAGAAGGAAATGATAAGCGGTTTCCAGCAAGGTGTTCTCTGCAAGTACTGAAATAAGTGGTAACAGATAGTTTTGTGATATGATAATTCGTAACGAGCAACAAGTAACAAAAGTAAATAAAGTGCAGCAAGGTGGCCCAATCCTTTTTGTAGCAAAGGACAAGCCTGGACAAACTCTTATATAGAGAAAAGCGCTCCCGAGGACACATGGGAATATCGTCAAGCTAGTTTTCATCACGCGCATATGATTCGCGTTCGGTACTTTGATAATTTGGTATGTGGGTGGACCGGTGCTTGGGTACTGCCCTTACTTGGACAAGCATCCCACTTATGATTAACCTCTATTGCAAGCATCCGCAACTACAACAAAAGTATTAAGGTGAACCTAACCATAGCATGAAACATATGGATCCAGCCCCTTACGAAGCAATGCATAAACTAGGGTTTAAGCTTCTGTGACTCGAGCAACCCATCATCTACTTATTACTTCCCAATGCCTTCCTCTAGGCCCAAATAATGGTGAAGTGTCATGTAGTCGACGTTCACATAACACCACTAGAGGAGAGACAACATACATCTCATCAAAATATCGAACGAATACCAAATTCACATGACTACTAATAGCAAGACTTCTCCCATGTCCTCAAGAACAAACGTAACTACTCACAAAGCATAAACATGTTCATAATCAGAGGGGTATTAATATGCATATAGGATCTAAACATATGATCTTCCACCAATTAAACCAACTAGCATCAACTACAAGAAGTAATTAACACTACTAGTAACCTACTAGTACCAATCCCGGACTTGGAGACAAGAATTGGATACAAGAGATGAACTAGGGTTTTGAGAGGAGATGGTGCTAATGAAGATGTTGATGGAGATTGCCCTCTCCCGATGAGAGGAGCCTTGGTGATGGCGATGGCGATGATTTCCCCCTCCGGAAGGGAAGTTTCCCCGGCAGAACAGCTCTGCCGGAGCCCTAGATTGGATCCGCCAAGGTTCCGCCTCGTGGCGGCGAAGTTTCGTCTGAGAAGATGGCTTCCTATTTTTTTCCATTAAAAGACTTCATATAGCAGAAGATGGCCACCGGAGGGCCACCAGGGGGCCCACGAGGTAGGGGGGCGCGCCCAGGGGGGTAGGGCGCGCCCCCACCCTCATGGGCAGGGTGTGGCCCCCATGGTGAATCTCTTCCGCTGAGTATTTTTTATATATTCTGAAAATGTCTTCCGTGAAGTTTCAGGACTTTTGGAGCTGTGCAGAATAGGTCTCTAATATTTGCTCCTTTGCCAACCCAGAATCCCAGCTACCGGCATTCTCCCTCTCCATGTAAACCTTATAAAATAAGAGAGAATAGGCATAAGTATTGTGTCATAATGTGTAATAACAGCCCATAATGCAATAAATATCAATATAAAAGCATGATGTAAAATGGACGTATCAGTATCCTTTTATCATGCCATCTTTTAACTTCTTCCTTAAACAACTTGGCATTTTCGTAGGCTTGGGTTCTCCATTCATCGAGTGAGCTAATATCAAATAACCTCTTCTCACCGGCAAGTTTAAAATCATAATTGAGCTCTTTAATAGCCCAATATGCCTTGTGTTCTAGTTCGAGAGGTAAGTGACATGCTTTTCCATAAACCATTTTGTACGGAGACATACCCATAGGATTTTTATATGCAGTTCTATAGGCCCATAATGCATCATCAAGTTTCTTGGAAGCATTTTAATAGAAGTGTTATGATCAGCACTACTAGTTGGAATAGCTTCTACCCACTTAGTAGCGTAATCAACAGCAACTAAAATATGTGTATATCCATTAGAGGAAGGAAAGGGTCCCATATAGTCAAAGCCCCAAACATCAAATGGTTCAATAACAAGTGAATAATTCATAGTTATTTCTTGACATCTACTAATATTACCAATTCTTTGACATTCATCACAAGATAAGACAAACTTATGGGCATCCTTGAAGAGAGTAGGCCAATAAAAACCAAATTGCAATACCTTATGTGCAGTTCTATCTCCAGCATGGTGTCCTCCATAAGCTTCGGAGTGACACTTGCGTAGGATCTGTTCCTGTTCATGCTCAGGTACACAATGTATAATAACACCATCTACTCCTTCTTTATAAAGATGTACCCTGGCAGAACAGCTCCGCCAGAGCCCTGGATTGGTTCCGTCAAGGTTCCGCCTCGTGGCTGCGGAGTTTCGTCCAAGAAGATGGCTTATTATTTTTTTCCCATCGAAAGACTTCATATAGCAGAAGATGGCCACCGGAGGGCCACCAGGGGGCCCACGAGGTAGGGGGCGCGCCCAGGGGGTAGGGCGCCCCCCCACCCTCATGGGCAGGGTGTGGCCCCCCTGGTGAATTTCTTCTGCTGAGTATTTTTTTTATATTCTGAAAACGTCTTCCGTGAAGTTTCAGGACTTTTGGAGCTGTGCAGAATAGGTCTCTAATATTTTCTCCTTTTCCAGCCCAGAATCCCACCTGCCGGCATTCTCCCTTTTTATGTAAACCTTGTAAAATAAGAGAGAATAGGCATAAGTATTGTGACATAATGTGTAATAACAGCCCATAATGTGTAATAACCTCGGTCATATCATAGCGGTGCTTAGGCGAAGCCCTGCGTCGGTAGCATCATCATCACCGTCACCACGACGTCGTGCTGAAGAAGCTCTTGCTGGAAGCTCTACTGGATCGTGAACTCGTGGGACGTCACCGAGCTGAACGAGTGCTGAACGCGGAGGTGCCGTACATTCGGTGCTGAGGATCGGTCGATCGTGAAGACGTACGACTACATCAACCGCGTTGTTATAACGCTTCCGCTTATGGTCTACGAGGGTACGTGGATGATACTCTTCCCTCTCATTGCTATGCATCACCATGATCTTGCGTGTGCGTAGGAATTTTTTTGAAATTACTACGTTCCCCAACAGTGGTATTAGAAACCGGTTTATGCGTAGATGTTATATGCACGAGTAGAACACAAGTGAGTTGTGGGCGATACAAGTCATACTGCTTACCAGCATATCATACTTTGGTTCGGCGGTGTTGTTGGATGAAGCGGCCCGGACCGACATTACGCGTACGCTTACGCGAGACTGGTTCTACCGACGTGCTTTGCACACAGGTGGCTATCGGGTGTCAGTTTCTTCATATTTAGTTGAACCGAGTGTGGCTACGCCCGGTCCTTGTGAAGGTTAAAACAACACTAACTTGACGAAATATCGTTGTGGTTTTGATGCGTAGGTAAGAACGGTTCTTGCTCAACCCATAGCAGCCACATAAAACTTGCAACAACAAAGTAGAGGACGTCTAACTTGTTTTTGCAGGGCATATTGTGATGTGATATGGTCAAGACATGATTCTATATTTATTGTCTGAGACGATCATGTTTTGTAACGGAGT
This sequence comes from Triticum aestivum, assembly GCF_018294505.1. Lineage (NCBI taxonomy): Eukaryota > Viridiplantae > Streptophyta > Magnoliopsida > Poales > Poaceae > Triticum > Triticum aestivum. Next base: position 109,933,247 of record NC_057812.1, read on the forward strand.
TATCGGCAACTGGCAGGAGCCATATGGTTGTCGCTTTATTGTGTGCAATGCAATCGCCCTGTAATTGCTTTACTTTATCACTAAGCGGTAGCGATAGTCATAGAAGCAATAGTTGGCGAGACGACAACGATGCTAAGATGGAGATCAAGGTGTCACACCGGTGACGATGGTGATCATGATGGTGTTTGGAGATGGAGATCAAAGGCACAAGATGATGATGGCCATATCATATCACTTATATTGATTGCATGTGACATTTATCCTTTATGCATCTTATTTTTATTTGTTTGATGGTAGCATTATAAGATGATCTCTCAGTAAATTTCAAGGTAAAAGTGCTCTCCCTAAGTATGCACCGTTGCCAAAGTTCATCGTGCCGAGACACCACGTGAAGATCGGGTGTGATAAGCTCAACATTCATCTACAACGGGTGTAAGACGGTTTTGCACACGCAGAATACTCGGGTTAAACTTGACAAGCCTAGCATATGCATATATGGCCTCGGGACACTGAGACCGGCCGAAAGATCGAGCGTGAATCATATAGTAGATATGATCAACATAGAGATGTTCACCATTGAAAATTACTCCATCTCACGTGATGATTGGTTATGGTTTAGTTGATATGGATCACGTGATCACTTAGATGATTAGAGGGATGTCTATCTATGTGGGAGTTCTTAAGTAATATGATTAATTGAACTTAAATTTATCATGAACTTAGTACATAATAGTATTTTGCTTGTCTATGTTATTGTAGATAGATGGCCCGTATTGTTGTTCCGTTGAATTTTAATGCTTTCCTTGAGAAAGCAAAATTGAAATATGATGGTAGCAATTACACGGACTGAGTCTATAACTTGAGGATTATCCTCATTGCTGCACAGAAGAATTATGTCCTAGAAGCACCGCTGGGTGCCAGGCCTGCTACAGATGCTACTGGCGACGTTAAGAATGTCTGGCAGAGCAAAGCTGATGACTACTCAATAGTTCAGTGTGCCATGCTTTATGGCTTAGAACCGGGACTTCAACGACGTTTTGAACATCATGGAGCATATGAGATGTTCCAAGAGTTTAAGTTAATATTTCAAGCAAATGCCCAGATTGAGAGATATGAAGTCTCTAATAAGTTCTACAGCTGCAAGATGGAGGAGAATAGTTCTATCAGTGAACATATACTCAAAATGTCTGGGTATAACAATCACTTGATTCAACTGGGAGTTAATCTTCCGGATGATAGTGTCATTGACAGAATTCTTCAATCACTGCCACCAAGCTACAAGAGCTTCGTGATGAACTATAATATGCAAGGGATGGATAAAACAATTCCCGAGCTCTTCGCAATGCTAAAGGCTACGGAGGTAGAAATCAAGAAGAAGCATCCAGTGTTGATGGTCAACAAGACCACCAGTTTCAAGAAAAAAGGTAAAGGGAAGAAGAAGGGGAACTTCAAGAAGAAAGGCAAACAAGTTGCTGCTCAAGAGAAGAAACCTAAGTCTGGACCTAAGCCTGAGACTGAGTGCTTCTACTGCAAACAGACTGGTCACTAGAAGCGGAACTGCCCCAAGTATTTGGCGGATAAGAAGGATGGAAAGGTGAACAAAGGTATATGTGATATATATGTTATTGATGTGTACCTTACTAGAGCTCGCGGTAGCACCTGGGTATTTGATACTGGTTCTGTTGCTAATATTTGCAACTCGAAACAGGAAATACGGGTTAAGCGAAGACTGGCTAAGGACGAGGTGACGATGCGCATGGAAAATGGTTCCAAAGTCGATGTGATTGTCGTCGGCACGCTACCTCTACATCTACCTTCAGGATTAGTTTTAGACCTGAATAATTGTTATTTGGTGCCAGCGTTAAGCATGAACATTATATCTGGATCTTGTTTGATGCGAGATGGTTATTCATTTAAATCTGAGAATAATGGTTGTTCTATTTGAGTAATATCTTTTATGGTCATGCACCCTTGAAGAGTGGTCTATTTGTGATGAATCTCGATAGTAGTGATACACATATTCATAATGTTGAAGCCAAAAGATACAGAGTTGATAATGATAGTGCAACTTATTTGTGGCACTGCCGTTTGGGTCATATTGGTGTAAAGCGCATGAAGAAACTCCATACTGATGGACTTCTGGAATCACTTGATTATGAATCACTTGGTACTTGCGAACCATGCCTCATGGGCAAGATGACTAAAATGCCGTCCTCCGGAACAATGGAGCGAGCAACAGATTTATTGGAAATCATACATACTGATGTATGTGGTCTGATGAATATTGAGGCTCGCGGCGGGTATCGTTATTTTCTCACCTTCACAGATGATTTGAGCAGATATGGGTATATCTACTTAATGAAGCATAAATCTGAAACATCTGAAAAGTTCAAAGAATTTCAGAGTGAAGTGGAAAATCATCATAACAAGAAAATAAAGTTTCTACAATCTGACCGTGGAGGAGAATATTTGAGTTACTAGGTTGGTCTACATTTGAAACAATGCAGAATAGTTTCGCAACTCACGCCACCCGGAACACCATAGCGTAATGGTGTATCTGAACATCGTAATCGTACTTTACTAGATATGGTGCGATCTATGACGTCCCTTACTGATTTACCGCTATCGTTTTGGGGTTATGCTTTAGAGACGGCTGCATTCACGTTAAATAGGGCACCATCGCAATCCGTTGAGACGACGCCTTATGTAGGCCTAGGCGTTCGGTAGAAACCGAAATTTCGGTTTCTGTTGTTCGGTTTTTTCATCAATTCGGTTTGCAGATATGGTGACCGAATTTGGTACTAAAAATGTACTAACTGAATTTTCGGTTAACCAAAAATTCGGCTCGGTTTTCGGTGTTAACCGAATTCTGTACCATATTCAGAAATTCCAGTTTCAGTTTCAGAACATTTTTCGATAGCATGCATATTGCAAAAAAAATTGGCAGCATATCAACACAACCAACGAAGTTCCAGCATATCTCATAAGTGCAAGAAAGGAATCAGCAAAATAGCATAACAATAGGACAAGTTCATGCATAATAGCATAACAGTAGGACAAAGTAGTAAGTGCATGATAGCATATCTCATAAGTGCGTCTACTAAAATTCCAAGACAGGACAAACTGATAAGTTCTCCACGAGAATGAAGTGCAACACACAACCAACCAGAATCAAAGTCTACTTATTACACTTTAAACCATAGGCAAACAACCAAATTTTGAAGTGCCACCAAAAAGTGCACTACAGATGTGCTCCAGTTTCAACTTGGAGTCTTCAAGGGCAGCCAGCAAGACTCCCACTCAACAGGCCAACAGTAGGACTCCCACTCCTACCCAACAAGCCACCAAGCAACATGTAGGTCTCTGTAGCCACAGTAGGAAAAATTACAAGTTATAATTATAAATGAACAGCCAGGAAAACAACATGTACAGGAGCATCTTGCTTGCAACATATGTAAACATGAACATGAGTACTTTAACTTCTAACACATATAAATATCAACATGAAAAGGATATGTATTTATAATACAAAATAAGTACAAAGCTATAAGAACATGAACAGGAGCATCCTTCTTGTAAAATGAAGGAGATGTAGTGAAGCATGTGCATGATGAAGAGGATTTCTACAAAGTGAAACATGTAAACCTGAGAGCATCTCTTGCAACTCACTCACCAAGATTTAGGGTCTGTTTGGTTCCAATAAGTCACCTGACTTATAAGTCAGGTGACTTAAAACCAATGACTTATAAGTCACGTCTGTTTGGTTGTCACCTAACTTATAAGTCATCTGAGCACACTTTTTCATCTTGTTTTTTTATGTAAAGATGGTGGAACCCGTGCAAAAAGGGGTGACTTGTAAGTTTTAAGTTGGGGTGGAGCAACTTATGACTTATAAGTTGGGGTGACTTATAAGTTGGGTCTGTTTGGCAAAATAAGTCACTTTTTTCACTTTTGGACTTATAAGTTGGTGACTTATTTGGAACCAAACAGGGCCTTAACTAGAGGATGGAGGCGGGCAAGATGACCCAACCCCAGATGGCTTGCAAACAGACTTGCTAGTGCTTGCCTTCGACACGGATGAATTTCTACTACCAAACTCTTCAATTAATTCTGGAAAAGAATGAAAAAACATATTATAAGCATAGGAAGTCAGAAATAAAGAAAAATATATGGAAAACAATCACAATATGTTACTCTTTTCCAAGATTAACAATTCCTCTGCATCTTCTTCAATGTCGATAGTAATAGCACCCCTTAGCCAATCTTGGGTACAAACAAGAGCTTGGACCATGAATGGCGTAAGTGAGGTTCTAAACTCATTTAGGATGCGTCCACTTGTGCTAAATGCCGACTTGGATGCAACCGTTGATACCGGAACAGCTAACACATCACGAGCCATTCTTGCCAATATTGGGAATCTAGTAGCATTGTTCTTCCACCATTTTAGAGTGTCAAAATCATCCCTATTTACTTCATTTTCTTCATGCAAGTATTTCTCCAATTCAGATTTGCTCATGCTAGTTTCACCACCACATCACCAATTCTCAACTTTTTATTTATCCGAGACACCAATTTCCTTCCTTCCCTTTTTTGAGTTGGTTCAGATTGTGGAGCACCCACATGCTTACTTGCATCACTTGGTGCATACTTAGCTTTGTACTCTTCAAACAAAGCATGCACAAATGTTTTCGCCGCTTCCCAAGCTTTGCCTCCATTTAACTCACCATACATTTCTTCAATTGCTAGTTTTGTGAAATTTGATAGCTTGAATCTAGGATCAAGAACAACTGCAGCAAATACAAACATGTTCACATTCTCCTCTTCCTTCTTCTTTCATTTCCCTCTCCCCTTCCCCTTTTCATTCTCCTTCTCCACCTCCTCATGCCAACATCCCCAATACTTATCATACTTTTCTTGCATTTTCTTGGCCATTATTTTGTGCAAAATATCATCACTATTAGCCCACTCTTCCAACACAACATTAACTTTAGAAATATCCATGACAAATTGATTCACGGTCACATGGAGTGTGGCGGAAACACTAAGAGTTAGCTCATAAAAATGTCCAAGAAATTCAGTCATTTTCCTGGCATTCTCCCAATCACTATCAACAGGAATACCAGGAGCTTTCTCACTCGTTAAATCCAATGTATAGGGTGGATCTTCTTCCTCATACCTCGCGAACACTTTCTCAAAGTTGATTGCAGTTTTTAACATTAGGTATGTGGAATTCCATCTAGTGCATACATCCAAACACAAGAATGCCTCGCTGTCCAACTTTTCTAATGCAGCAAGATCTTTAAATCTTGTAATTCTAGATGGCCCATGTCTTATATATCTAACCGCAGCTCGCACACACTTAACTGATTCATCCAACTCTTTTAGACCGTTAGTGATAATCAGATTTATAATATGGGCAGCACATCTCATATGCAAATATTTACCTTCAGCTATGCTATTTCCAGTTTTGATCAATTTCTTCCGTATGTAACCTACACCACCATCATTCGCGCTAGCATTATCAACAGTTATTATCATAACTTTGTTTATTCCCCACTCCATCAAGCATTGCTCTAAGGCCTTTCCAATATCATCTCCCTTATGGCCTTTTACTAAGAAAAAACTAATGATCTTCTTGTGCAAATTCCATTCAGGGTCAATAAAATGTGCCGTGACTGTCATATAACAATCTTGTGTTTGAGAAGTCCAACCATCAGTAGTGGGACACACTCTTTGACATGATTTTTTGAAAAAAAGTTTTAGCTTTGCTCTCTCTTCAAAATAAAGCTTGACAACATCCCGAGTGCATGTTCTTCTAGAAGGCATGTTGAAACATGGACATGCAATTGACATCACTTCTCTAAAACCAGTTTTTTCAGTAAATGCAAAGGGAAGCTCATCTACTATAATCATCTTAGCAATAGCTCTCCTTAGTGCTTCAGGATCAAATTTATGCACTGTAGGACTTTCCCCTTGGATTATTTGCAAAGTACCTTGATTCTTATTCTTATCATTATGAGGATTAAACTTGCAAGTAGTAAAATGACTTTTTAAGGCAGATGTACCGTTAACCCCTGGAACGGCCTTGATATCACGATTGCAATACTTGCACTTTCCAAACTTGAGAAGACCATCAACTAGTACCTCAGCAAAGTGATCCCACATTGGTGATCTTTTTTTCATCTGCCTTCTTGCAGGTCATTCATCCATCTCCTTCTTTTTCTTTTCCCACTCCTCAATCTTTCTTTCTTCTTCCTCATAAACTCGCATCTCCTCTTCAGTCATGTCATCACCAAGCCCACCAGGTTCAACCATCTAAAAACAATAACATAATTAGAATTCTTGTGATCAATCATCTATACTAATTACTTGCAAGAAGAATTAAACAAGATGTCCAAAATACAAGTTACCAAAATGCATCTACTAAAATCGGTATGTACAGTGTGAGTGCACTGAGTACTAGTAGATGGCTGAGAATTTCCAGTTGACAAATAGCAGGTTCAGCAACAATTTATATGAGTTCGTTCCCACACTAAGACGGGAGGAATACTAATGGCAAAACAATGTCTTCCTTGCAAAAACTGCAGCAGATAAGAGACTACTAGTACACAATCTTGCAGCAGTAAGAGACTACTAGTACACAATATTTATACAAGTTCATTTCCATGCTGAATATTACAAGAAGACACTAGAATTCAGAACCTCGCATAGTCACATGAATCTTACAGACTAAAAGACACTGGACTATTAGATGTAGGCAAAATTAGGCATCTGCTCACAAGATTGGAAGAGTTAAACAACAAGTGCATCCAAGTTTACCATCTAGGCATCTACTCACAAAGAATGAAACAGAAATTGGAGACAAAGGATGGGACACTGGGCATATTACATTGACTGAATGTTCAGTTTCTCCCGTGGAAGACGTGGTGACGAACTGGAGAAGACGCCCCTGAGATGCTGTCGAGGTGGACCGGCGGTCGGCGCTGAGTTGGAGTTGGAGAGGTGAAACGACGGATGGGCGACGCCGCGACGGCCGATCCTTGTCTCCCTGACCCTGCTCCTCTCCTTCCTTCCTTCGTGCAGATGCCGAGATGCGATGGACTCCACGGCGTTGGGGGTGGCCGGGTGGGGGAGAAGATGCGGTGGCGCCGGCGATGTCTCAGCCGCTCAAATGAGTAGCAGGCTAGCGGCGGCGGCCGGTGGCTGAGTAGGTAGGGCAGGGCCGCAGGGGGAGGGGGTTAATAGACTTATGTTTTCTAGTCGGGGTGGGGAGACATGGGGACATGGGGTGCTGGTTGGCTTGGTGGGGAGACGTGGGCTACGGGGCTGGTGGGTGGGGTGGGCTTGTACTAGGCCAGGGCCCAGGGGCGACGAGTGGAGTGGGCTGGGATTCGGCCATCTCGGTTAACCAAGAAATATACCGAACCGACCGAATTTAGTTCGGTTAGTAGCCCATCTAACCGAATTTTCTTGTACACAGTAAAAAAACCCGAAAATTCAGTTTATTCGGTTTCGGTTTCGGTTTAGTTTTCGGTTGGTCGGTTTTTATGCCCAGCCCTAGCCTTATGAACTATGGTTTGGCAAGAAACCAAAGTTGTCGTTTCTTAAAGTTTGGGGCTGTGATGCTTATGTGAAAAAGCTTCAACCTGATAAGCTCGAACCCAAATTGGAGAAATGTGTCTTCATAGGATACCCAAAGGAAATTGTTGGGTACACCTTCTATCACAGATCTGAAGGCAAGACATTTGTTGCTAAGAATGGATCCTTTCTAGAGAAGGAGTTTCTCTTGAAGGAAGTGAGTGGAAGGAAAGTAGAACTTGATGAGGTAACTGTACCTGCTCCCTTATTGGAAAGTAGTTCATCACAGAAACTGGTTCCTGTGACGCCTACACCAATTAGTGAGGAAGCTAATGATATTAATCATGAAACTTCGGATCAAGTTACTACCAAACCTCGTAGGTCAACCAGAGTAAGATCCGCTCCAGAGTGGTACGGTAATCCTATTCTGGAGGTCATGTTACTTGACCAAGGTGAACCTATGAACTATGAAGAAGCGATGGTGAGCCCAGATTCCGTAAAATGGCTTGAAGCCATGCAATCTGAGATGGGATCCATGTATGAGAACAAAGTGTGGACTTTGGTTGACTTGCCCGATGATCGGCAAGCCATAGAAAATAAATGGATCTTCAAGAAGAATACTAACGCTGACGGTAATGTTACTGTCTACAAAGCTCGACTTGTTGCGAAAGGTTTTCGACAAGTTCAAGGGGTTGACTACGATGAGACTTTCTCACTCGTAGCGATGCTTAAGTCTGTCCGAATCATGTTAGCAATTGCCGCATTTTATGATTATGAAATTTGGCAAATGGATGTCAAAATTGCATTCCTGAATGGATTTCTGGAAGAAGAGTTGTATATGATGCAACCAGAAGGTTTTGTCGATCCAAAGGGAGTTAACAAAGTGTGCAAGCTCCAGCGATCCACTTATGGACCGGTGCAAGCCTCTCGGAGTTGGAATAAACGTTTTGATAGTGTGATCAAAGTATATGGTTTTATACAGACTTCTGGAGAAGCCTGTATTTACAAGAAAGTGAGTGGGAGCTCAGTAGCATTTCTAATATTAATGTGGATGACATATTGTTGATTGGAAATGATATAGAATTTCTGGATAGCATAAAAGGATACTTGAATAAGAGTTTTTCAATGAAAGACCTCGGTGAAGTTGCTTACGTATTGGGCATCAAGATCTATAGAGATAGATCAAGACGCTTAATTGGACTTTCACAAAGCACATACCTTGACAAAGTTTTGAAAAAGTTCAAAATGGATCAAGCAAAGAAAGGGTTCTTGCCTGTGTTACAAGGTGTGAAGTTGAGTCAGACTCAATGCCCGACCACTTGAGAAGATAGAGAGAAAATGAAAAGTGTTCCCTATGCTTCAGCCATCGGCTCTATCATGTATGCAATGCTGTGTACCAGACCTAATGTGTGCCTTGCTATTAGTTTAGCAGGGAGGTACCAAAGTAATCCAGGAGTGGATCACTGGACAACGGTCAAGAACATCCTAAAGTACCTAAAGAGGACTAAGGATATGTTTCTCGTTTATGGAGGTGACAAAGAGCTCGTCGTAAATGGTTACGTCGATGCAAGCTTTGACACTGATCTGGACGATTCTAAATCGCAAACCGGATACGTGTTTATATTGAACGGTGGAGCTGTTAGTTGGTGTAGTTCTAAACAAAGCGTCGTGGCGGGATCTACGCGTGAAGCGGAGTACATAGCTGCTTCGGAAGCAGCAAATGAAGGAATCTGGATGAAGGAGTTCATATCCGATCTAGGTGTCATACCTAGTGCATCGGGTCCAATGAAAATCTTTTGTGACAATACTGGTGCAATTGCCTTGGCAAAGGAATCCAGATTTCATAAGAGAACCAAGCACATCAAGAGACGCTTCAATTCCATCCGGGATCAAGTCCAGGTGGGAGACATAGAGATTTGCAATATACATACGGATCTGAATGTTGCAGACCCGTTGACTAAGCCTCTTCCACGAGCAAAACATGATCAGCACCAAGACTCCATGGGTGTTAGAATCATTACTGTGTAATCTAGATTATTGACTCTAGTGCAAGTGGGAGACTGAAGGAAATATGCCCTAGAGGCAATAATAAAGTTATTATTTATTTCCTCATATCATGATAAATGTTTATTATTCATGCTAGAATTGTATTAACCGGAACCATAATACATGTGTGAATACATAGACAAACATAGTGTCACTAGTATGCCTCTACTTGACTAGCTCGTTGATCAAAGATGGTTGAGTTTCCTAGCCATAGGCATGAGTTGTCATTTGATTAATGGGATCACATCATTAGGAGAATGATGTGATTGACTTGACCCATTTCGTTAGCTTAGCACTTGATCGTTTAGTTTACTGTTATTGCTTTCTCCATGACTTATACATGTTCCTATGACTATGAGATTATGCAACTCCCGAATACCATAAGAACACTTTGTGTGCTACCAAACGTTACAACGTAACTGGGTGATTATAAAGGTGCTCTACAGGTGTCTCCGATGGTGTTTGTTGAGTTGGCATAGATCAAGAATAGGATTTGTCACTCCGATTGTTGGAGAGGTATCTCTAGGCTCTCTCGGTAATGCATGTCACTATAAGCCTTGCAAGCAATGTGACTAATGAGTTAGTTACAGGATGATGCACTATAGAACGAGTAAAGAGACTTGCTGGTAACGAAATTGAGCTAGGTATTAAGATACCGACGATCGAATCTCGGGCAAGTAGCTTACCGATGACAAAGGGAACAACGTACATTGTTATGCGGTTTGACCGATAAAGATCTTCGTAGAATATGTATGAACCAATATGAGCATCTAGGTTCCGCTATTGGTTATTGGCTGGAGACGTGTCTCGGTCATGTCTACATATTTCTCGAACCCGTAGGGTCCGCACGCTTAAAGTTCGGTGACGATCGGTATTATGAGTTTTTGTGTTTTGATGTATCGAGGGTAGTTCGGAGTCCCGGATATGATCACGGACATGACGAGGAGTCTCGAAATGGTCGAGCGTAAATATCGATATATTGGACGACTATGTTCGGACACCGGAAGTGTTTCGGGAGGTTTCAGGCATATACCAGAGTACCGGGGGTTACCGGAACCCCCCGGGGAGTATATTGGGCCTAATGGGCCCTAGTGGGAGAAGAGGAGGGGCGGCCAAGGGCAGCCGCGCGCCCCCTCCCTCTTTAGTCCGAATTGGACAAGGAGGGGGGGCGGCGCCCCCCTTTCCTTCTCTTCCTCTCTCCCTTCCTTCCCTTCTCCTACTCCTACTAGGAAAGGAGGAGTCCTACTCCCGGTGGGAGTAGGACTCCCCCCTTGGCGTGCCCTCCTCCTTAGCCGTCCGCCTCCCCCTAGCTCCTTTATATACGGGGGCAGGGGGCACCCCATGGACACAACAATTGATCATTGATCTCTTAGCCGTGTGCGGTGCCCCCTCCACCATAATCCACCTCGGTCATATCGTAGCGGTGCTTAGGCGAAGCCCTGCGTCGGTAGCATCATCATCACCGTCACCACGCCGTCGTGCTAATGAAGCTCTTCCCGGAAGCTCTATTGGATCATGAGCTCGCGGGACGTCACCGAGCTGAACGTGTGCTGAACGCGGAGGTGCTGTACGTTCGGTGCTGAGGATCGGCCGATCGTGAAGACGTACTACAACATCAACCGCGTTGTTATAATGCTTCCGCTTACGGTCTACGAGGGTACGTAGACAACACTCTCCCCTCTCGTTGCTATGCATCACCATGATCTTGCGTGTGCGTAGGAATTTTTTTGAAATTACTACGTTCCCCAACACTCCTACTGCAGAAATATTGCGCCGCTTCTGGGCAGCGAATTAACAAGGACAAATCCTCAATATTCTTCAGCAAGGGCTGCTCGGAAAGCTTGAGGTAGGAGGTTAAACAGATTCTTGCAGTCCAGGATGAGAAGTTGTCTGACAAATACGTTGGTCTCCCTGCTGGCGTGGGGAGGGAAAAGGAGGGGTCTTTCAATTATCTCAAAGAAAGGATTTGGAAGCAAGTCCAGGGCTGGATGGAAAAAGCACTTTCAGTTGGAGGTAAGGAAGTGCTCATCAAATCTGTTGCTCAAGCAATTCCCACGTATTCCATGGCTTGTTTCAAGCTGCCACGGGGCTTGTGTCAGCATATCAATGGTCTTTTGCGAAAGTTCTGGTGGGCATCAAAGAATGGTGAAAGAAAGACCGTCTGGGTCTCATGGGAAGTGATGTCACATCCCAAATTCATGGGAGGTATGGGGTTTCGCGATATTGAGCTTTTTAACTTGGCCCTGCTTGCTCGACAAGCCTGGCGCCTTCTTCAGGAACCCAACTCCCTCAGTGCCAGGATATTGAAGGTTGTCTACTACCCCACGTCCTCAATTCTTGAAGCTGAGGTGGGCAAGAATCCGTCACAGGTTTGGCGTTCAATAGTCGAAGGGAGGGATACACTTAAACTGGGGCTAGTAAAGCGGATTGGCTCGGGCAAGGACACACATATCTGGCTCGACAACTGGATCCCACGGGACTTCAAGCTTCGTCCAGTTTTCCCAAAATCCTCAAACCCTCCGCAAAAAGTTACAGAGATCATTAATCCGACTACCCTTACTTGGGACGGGGTTGCACTTGAGGAGCACTTCTATGCGATGGACAAGGAAGCAATCTTGAATATCCCTCTAAGCTCTAGGGTTCGAGAGGATTTTTGGTCATGGTATTATGAACGGAAGGGCATTTTCACCGTACAGTCTGCGTACAGGCTGTTGTCATCTACTAAGCAGCAACGAACGGATTGGCTGGAACAAAACGAGGGTCATTCCAATGGTGAGACGGACCGCCGGTCATGGGCCCGGCTATGGGGAGCTCCGGTCCCTTCAAAAGTCAGAGTCTTCACTTGGAGACTATCCTAGACTTCGATCCCGACAGGTGCTGTGCGCCACCACCGAAGCATGGCTGATTCGGCGGAGTGCTCAATATGTCATGAGGCAAATGATTTCAACTGCCGCATGGCTCGGTACGTTTGGGCACTTGCAGATGAAGATCTTACAGAGACTATCATATCAAATAGATCGGAGGATGCTAAGCTATGGATGCTATGGTTGGTTGATACTTTACCCTCGGCGGAAATAACACGTGTGCTCGTAACAATGTGGGCTATTTGGTGGGCGAGACGTCGAGCTATCCACGACAACCAGTTCCAAAGCCCGCTGAGCACTCATGTCTTCATCGACAAATTTTTGGCCGATCTGGAGATGATTCCCGAGAGGAAGACGCAGCCTAAGGACCCGCATGCAAATTCCAGGGTCCTACATGCGAATTCCAGGGACTTGCATGTGAATATAGGAAATGCAAATGAGCGGGCACAGCCTAGCCTGTGGCTTCCGCTCGTCAGTCATGAGGTCAAGATGAATGTCGATGGCAGTTTCTCGAAGATCGGCGACCAGGCAGCCTCAGCGGTGATCTGCAGAGACAAGCGAGGCACGTTTCTCGGTGCATCCGCCATTATACACGAAGGTCTCCTTGACCCCTCAGTTCTTGAAGCACAAGCATGCAGTGAGGCACTTTTGCTCGCTATGGACCTGCAAGTTCAATCTATTTGTGTCGCGTCAGACTGTCTAGAAGTGGTGACCAACATAGATGCTGAAGTTCCATACCGATATTTTGCTATCTTGCAAGATATAAAGCACCAGAGGAGGCTATTCCATGATGTAAAATTTATTCATGAAAGTAGGAAACATAATGGGGAGGCCCATGCCTTAGCAAAGGCAGCTGCTTCCCTTAGCTCAGGGCGCCATGTGTGGCTTACTAGCTTGCCCGATATCATCTATATCCCTATGTGTTTGAACGTTTAATAAAGGATGCAGTTGGCTCAAAAAAAGAGAATTTTTATTTTGACAATGATGAACATTTTTTAATAGGGTCAACGGGCCGTAGAATTGGCCAGTCCATTCGGGTGAGGCTTTTCTGGCGGAGCCTCCCGCCGCTCCGCCCCGCTCATAGCCCAATCCAGGGCAAGCCCAGTGGCACGAAAGCGCCCGTGGTTTCCAGAAGGAATCCGACGCAGGCGAGCCCAGCGCCCAAACCCGAGTAGCAATATATCCCTTTCGTCTCGCGCAGCCCCACCTCCCCTCCCGATCACCCCGTGCGTCGCCGTGCTTCTTCCCCGTCCACTCGCCGCGTTGCCGTCCGCCTCCTCCTCCTCACCCACTCGCCGCCCCGGCCGCCGTCCGCCCTCCGCCGGCGTCGCGTCCCTGCAGGCAGACCGGAGAAGGTGCGCGACCGCCCCCCTCTCGAGCTCCCCGAAACCCTAGATCTAATCTCTCCCGCTCGCTCGTCCCCGCGGCGTAGATACCAGAGCTGGGCTCAGCCGCGAGCTCCAGATCTGCCGCTTTCGGCTCGATTGCTGCGTCGGCCTGTTCGATCTTCCGCCCGCTTCGGCGAAATCTAATGGCTCTCGGTGTTGTCGACAGGTAGGTGGTCGGCTGCGATGGCGCGCGTGTACGTCGGGAGCCTGGACCCTGCTGTGACGGCCCGGGAGCTCGAGGACGAGTTCCGCGTGTTCGGGGTTCTCCGGAGGTTAGTCATCCGCCTTTGTTCTGGATTCTCTGCGGTTGTCCCTGCTTCCGCTTGAATTGCACGTTTAGGCGGTGGGAATCATGGGCGGAGGATGAGCCATAATCCATGGCGGAACGGCCGACAGTTTTCAGGGAACGATATCATGATTTGGGGATAGATGAGTTTGCGCATTGGCATGTTTTTTTAATTACAATTGAGTTTTCAGGTAGCAAATGATGCTTGGATTATGCAGGTTCTGGAATTCTAGCTGCTTATGCATATCCGTGAATTGCCTATCCGCTAGTATTGTTTTTTTTTATGGAGATTTTTGTTGTCATGCTACAATTCGTGTATATAATTCTGGTGTCCGTCTATGGATGCATTTTTGCTTATCATAAAAGTTGAATCTATGGACGTCCCTCGGCGAACTCTACCTTGTGTAATCTTGTCATCAGCTGCATATACTGGAGTTGGATACATGTCAAAAATATTTTAATTTACAGCAAAATATGTGGCCAATTTACAGAATCTGAATTCTCTGTTCCGGCCCACTGGGACAAGCCCTGAAGTACCTCTAGAATTGCTTATTTTCTTGACGATGCTTTTGATAAACACATCACCTAAGCATGGTTATCTACCCTTTGCATTAATAAATTTGTTACTTTCTGCCCGTGCTGATACAATTTGCTGGATGCTGATACAGTTTGCTTAATTTTATTTTGTCGTCGCAGTGTATGGGTTGCAAGGAAGCCACCTGGTTTTGCATTTGTTGATTTTGATGACAGGAGGGATGCTCAGGATGCAATTAAAGATTTAGATGGTATGTGACCAGTTGTTTTGTGTGAACGTGCTCCATCAGAGATACAATTAAAGATGTACATGGAAATCTTCCTTGTTCTGTTGTATATTGTAACATTGTTTGTTAATGTTTCCATATGCTGTTTTATTCAGTTAACAGAGAATGTCCATCATATCACATGGGTCTTTGTGACATTTGATTTTGTTCACTGAGTTTGTTCGAAGTTTTGCAATGATATTATTTGTACTTCGTAGGATTTGATGTCTCCTTTTGGCTCTGTTATGCCGTAATGATACATTTGCATATCCATGACCATGTCTTTTGCATCTGCAGGCAAGAATGGTTGGAGAGTTGAGCTGTCTCGTAATGCCAGCAGTGGTCGTGGTGGTCGTGATCGATCTGGTGGATCTGAGATGAAGTGTTATGAGTGTGGCGAATCTGGTCACTTTGCCCGTGAGTGCCGTCTGAGGATTGGTTCTGGGGGCCTAGGCAGTGGAAGGCGTCGCAGCAGGAGTCGAAGCCGTAGCCGCAGTCGGAGCCCTAGGTACCGCAGGAGTCCAAGCTATAGCAGAAGGTAATCAAATAGTTGTTAATATTTTTTTTGAGACAATAGTTGTTAACTATGTTTTTAAGGCGACGCCTTACCGCCTTAGGGAGGGGGGGCGCTTTGGCGCCTAGGCGGGCGCTTTGGACGCCTAGGCGCCCGAAGCGGTCGATTTTCCAAAGCGGAGGGGGAGCGCTTCGACGCCTAGGCTAGGGACGCTTTAAAAACATAGGTTGTTAATGTTATGAAACATATATACTTAAAAAAAGTTCATGTTATACTTTGCTGATATGTAGATTCATTACTATCACACATGATCATGCAAAGGATTAGTGACTAGCAGATATGCAATTTGAACCCTTTGATGACATGATGAACAATCTACTTCTCGTAGTGTTCCCTGATTTGTTTCAAAATTATTTTGCGACATTAGGTATAGTTGTGTAAATATGCTGTGGGGGTGGCTATGGTACATGGCTGCATGCAGTTCCAGGCATTGTCTTCTGATTTCTACCTGTTAGATGTTAATCCTCCTGTATCGTTTCTTGCTTCATGGTTGAGTAGTAGACGTGGAAAAGGTGTTTGTAATTGCATGGAAGAATAGCAATTGGGTCATCTTTGCTCTCTTGTTTATTTTCTTGTACTTTGTGAAGTATGCTCAATGATGCCAATTATACAACTGCTAGATTTACATGGGAAAAGGTATGATCAATTTGGGATTGCTATTTTTGGTGCAAAATTACTCGAGCTTGTGGCTACATTAGGCTCCTCAATTTTCTTCTGTTTGACATTGACATTTATCTACCTCTACTTTTCACTAGTTGCATTTTGAGTAGTCAAGTCGGAAGGTTTTAGCGCATAAAAAGAATACCCTATATACCAAATCTGTTGTTATTATTTGTCACATTTGCTTCTTATGCTAAATATGTACTCCCTCCGTTCCATATTACTCGTCGCTGGTTGTACTAAATCAGCGACGAGTAATATGGAACGGAGGGAGTAGCTATATTATATTATTACATGAAGAACAATAGATCTGACAAATTATGCTTTGTAAACAGAAGCTACAGCCGCTCTCCAAGGCGTCGTAGTGTGTCACCGGCTCGTGGGCGCAGTGTGAGCAGGTCACCAGTCCGTGGACGTGACGAATCACCTGCCTATGGCAATGGGTAATGCATATCTCAGTATTTTTTTTTGGCAGGTACTGATTTACCTTGAATGATTTCTACTGTATGTAATGGGATCGTTACTATTATGGTTCCAGGTATCGCCGCAGCAGGAGCTAAAGCTCTATGTTATGTCTGGAGAGTGTTCTGTTGCAAATATTGCTCTATACCCGTCAGCTATGAACAGTGTCATGTCCCCCATTTGAAACATCCGTCATCGACTGCTTGAGTTTGGTTAAGTTCCCCATAACTTTTACCGCAGTATTATGGTTGTGTTTGATTTCATCTCTAGATAAACTTATGGATGGGTGTATCATTAACTAAGACCAGCTGCTTTTCTTTTGTGTGTTAAAAAGGCATCGTCCTGCACTGCTTAAAAGCGTCGGCCGGCTACGGCTTTGAGTTATGTCTTCATGGTTTTGCTCTTCGCTCTTCGTTCATCCTTCGCCCTCGCCTGCTCCATGCAAACTGCGTATTAGTTCCTGCAGACGACCCCTCTGCGTCGCGTGTTCTTCGTTGAAGATGCTGCTCGTCAAAAAGCAGTAACGACCTTTCTTCTTTTGCAAATTGGTAAGGTTTGATTGTGCTGATAAATGCAGCTTCTGGAAGTATTAGAAGCGCAAATTTCTTTGTAGGACGAGTCTCCAGAAGCTGCATCTGCTTGCTTCTCTGGGACTGACGGCAAGGTATTTAGTTGAATGGCCTGCACCCTTGCCTCCGAGCCCCATGGCAGGTGATGAGGTCATCTGAGGGGCAATTATACCTGGGTAAGTATTGCAGGAGGTGCAAGCCTTTCTAGACTGCGGTGCTGAGTTGGGCAGTTGGCATCGTTCTTCATGCTCTTCGTTCTCAACTTATCCCCGACATGCAGCTGATCTTCTCCACATTCTGCTTTCTTCACTGCGCCTGCGATTGAGACTCCTCGGTAGCTTGTATCTTCCAGTCACATTCCGTTGCTGTTGGATGCAACATATTCGTCAATAGGTTTATTCGAATAATTTGGTTGAGCCTGCATTTGTGAACCTGAATTTTCAGATCCTAGATTGTTCTGACATTTGAGTAATTTGGTTGAGCCTGCACTTCTGTTTTCAATTTGTCGAGTGCTCCCTTGGTTATATCGGTCGGTATGCTTTGCTGGCCTCCTTGCAGCATGAAATAAGTCAGTAATGACCTGATGATTATCCTAGGTTGGTTTAACTGTCGAATTCTCATCAGGAGAGGCTTCACCTGCGTCGACAGTTCGTTGGTAGAAGACTCCGTCTTTCTTAAGTAGTATCCGAGCCAAATATGTTGCAACCGGCAGAAGAAATCAATAGGTTTAGCATGCTAGTAATTGAGTTTGCACAACACTTGACCTCCCCACCTTTGTCAGTGTTAATGCGATTTCAATTCGTCTCTCTTGATGTCAGCTGAATGTTTTTTCTGCAAGCGAAATGTTCCCTTGGTTGTATCGTTTGGGATACTTTGCTGGCCTCCTTACTGTATTGCTGTTGAAAAGAGCAAGGTTGGCTAAGCTCTGACCCGTCGAATTCTCATGGCTCCGTAGCCATGGCTTTCTTTCTATCATATCACAGTTTTCTGAGCCAGGAACTGCATTTTGCTTCTCTGGGACTGCAGCATTGCCACTTAGCTGGCGAGCACCCCATGCCATGCCACTTTTGCTCTTCATATCTGAACTGATCGACGGCACACCCGTCGACCTCACTGCACCGCGCGGCCACCGCCCATCGCCACACATTGATTTCTTCAGCATCATGAGGCGTTGAGGTTGGGCGCACCATGCTTGTCGATTTGTCTAGTTGGCGTTGGAAGATAATTACTCCTATGTCTGATCATGCGAGAAACCCGACTCTTGAGTGCGCTTTTCACAAAGCTGGTATGGACATGACGATGCGGACGCTTCTGGGCGAGCATCATCTCATTGCCCTCTGGCCGCCACCCTCTGCCTGAGCCCTGAGCTGTCCGAAGGACCACGACGCCGGAAACGAGCGGCGTAGGCTGGCCTGTCGAAGTTCCGTCAGCCGCGGCTGTTTGGCGTGACGAAGATCTACAGCCACACACACAAAAAAAATCCGCTGCTGATCGGTGGCGTTTAGCTGTTCATCGTACTACGGACGGGAGGGGGAAGGTCGCTGGGTTTGGATTGGGCAGCTGGGTTCGGGGAGCAGACGCATGCGGCGGTTGGCAGCGGCACCGGCATCAAATTAAGGCAGTATGGATGGCGAATTCAACCAGAAAACAGCTAGCAGATGCCGGCGGCCAGGCCGTATTTCTCCTGTCAAGATGCGAGGGCATGATTGGCTGATCGGCACATCACGAGTTTCCGACCCGAGCGCTACACGAGCGCGACGCCCGCTGCTCCTCCTACTTTATCCGCCCTTCAACTTCTTCACGGGGACGAGGGCATCTACCGCCGGACTGGGCCGACGGCACAATCAATTTTGGAACGCATGAAATTATAAAATAACCGTCAATTTACAATTCTGAACAAAAAAAAAACGATCCGAATAGAACCCGTACAGACTCTGGCATGTAAAGTTTTTTAAGAGGCGGGAAAACATCCCTACCAAAACTGTGAAAATAAGAATTTCGGAGCCAACTCGAGGGTGCCTTGTATATGTGAAAAACAGTTGATAGGAGCCCGACTGCCATCGGAACATTCATAGCTCGCTCATGTCCGCCCGCCCGCCATCCGCCCCGCCTGCAACGCTCGTGCGCCGTCCGTCCCGTTCACCTTGGCCGCTGCGCCTGCTCGCCGTCTGCCCCGGCCGACGTGCCCGCTCGTGGCTCTTCCGACGGAGGAGCTAGCTAGCTAGCTAAATCTGAATCGTTCTATATGTCCGGGTTGTCGGCCATATCTAGCCAAACTCCTCAAATCAGTTCTATATGTCCGGGTTGTCGGCCATATCTAAGTCATATCTTGGACGGATATGGGGCGCTTGGAGCATTCGCCATGTCGGATCCGACAGACAAGACCCATCATAAATTCCACCAAATTCCCAACCTTTCGGACCAACCTTTTTCTCTCCTTGCTCCCTTGTCTGCGCAAGCCCTCATGTAGTTCCGCCGCCCCGACCACTCATAGCCGCCACAACTACCATAGAACTCCTCCTCGCCAGCCTCGTCGCCCCGGAAGCGGCCACGGTATGTCCGACTATTCTCAAATTGTGGCTTGCCCTCTATGTATTCGACAAATTGTCCGAGTAGTTTTTTCTATTTTTTGTAGGAAAAACAATGGATTCGGAGGGTTTGTCGGATGTGGAGTATGTAAACAAGGAGCTTGATGAATTAATGCAAAAGAATTTATTCGATTCATCGGAGTCGGACGAAGATGCCGACACGATGATGATTATGAGCATCCAAAAGGAAATGGAAGGAAGGTGGAGCATATTTTGCATTTCAAGGGTCCAATCAAAGGGAGAAGAGTCTTCAACCGGGATAGGGTCCTGGAGGATGACTGCTCTACAAGGACTACCTTAAGCCTGGACCGGCATTCCCGAAACAAGATGCAAATCAAATTCTAAATTTTCCGCAGATGCGTTAGAATCTTCGAGATCAAAGGATGCACATGGAGCATACATGGGCCCACAATAAAAAAAACAAAGAAGCTTAATGTGTAAGTTGTGCACTGCAAATAAATTTCATGTTTGAACTATCTATATGATATTTATGTGTATGATCGAACGTGCATGAATTTGTATGAATTTAAGGATTTCAATATCAGAAGTGTGGTTGTCCGACAGGACGCATGAGGGATCGTCCAACGCTATACGCATCCGCGTACTTTTAGGAGACCGTATTTGTTAAATCCGGCTGTTGACGTTCTAACGTTCTAACGAGTGGTTCACGTGGAGATTCCATGTCTCGTTCACCATCCCTCTTTCTCTCCCACTCATTTTTCTCTTTGAATGGTGGATGGCCATGGACCCAGGGTGCTGTTGCCATCTCACAACCATCGTAAAGAGCTTGATCACGTGATCGCCATCCACCTATCTCTCTCCACTGTCAACTGCTGTCTACTAGTGCCAACCTAGGACCGCCTTCGCTCGCCCACGCGCATTATTACGGCTATCACGTGTGACCAGGCTCTCCGACTCGTAGTTACCATGTCCAACAGGAAGACTGGACACAGCAGATAATGCAGTCTTTTCCCCCTTCGTACTACCCGTGACCGGAAGTATATGAAACGGGGCACACACAAGGGAACATGTGGTGCAGCTTTTAGCTTACCGTCGGCTGAGTGAAACGAGTTCAGAAAAAAGAAAAAAGGTGACCGAAATGAAATGCCGGACGTGCCATCTATCAGTCAATCCGAGCATCGTCAACACGGCTCACCAAATCTTTTTTGCATGTAAAGAACGGACGTTATGAACATTTTCATGCCTCCAACGTGGACACCCATTTTGGGGCAGACCTTTTTGTCATGGGTTTGTCACGGCAGCTGTCCTTGTGAAAGGACTTCGTCGCGGAGCCATCGCAACGGGTTAGCTTAAAAGGGTTAAATCGGACAAGGGGACACGGGAAATTTATACTAGTTCGAACCCTTCTGTGAAGGTAAAAGCCTACGTCTAGTTGTGATTGGTATTGCTTGTGTTTCGAAGGCCAGGGAGCGAATCCGCTTTGTCTGGCTCTCGAGTTTGTTGTCTGTCTCTCAACCGCTGCCGGGTCGTCCCTTTATATACACAGGTTGATGATCGCCGGTTTACAGAGTCCTGAAGCCGAATCATAAACGTGTCCGGTTCGGTCTCTACACTTCCTATCTTACAACGCAAGTTACATAATTAGGTCGGTTTACATCTACAGGCCTTAACTCGCCCCTGGGCCTTCATAATGCGCCATCATTCTTCCGTCTTCATGGGCTTCTAATCTTCGTAAAGCTAATCCGGCTACTCCTGGCCGGTTTACGTCGAGTAGTAATATCCCCGACATTAGGCCCCAGATTGGTTTGAACTTGTTCATGTCAATCTTCAATACTTAGAAAAATTCCTCCCTTGCATCTTCACCTTGATCTTGTAAACCGTCATGACGTCATATTCCAGGGTCATGATAAACCGCCCTGACGTCATCTATCCGTTGAAGCTGAAGATTACCTTCATTAATGTGTATTCAGTCATCGAGGCGACACCATTAGTAATTATCCATTTTTGAGCTCCTCGATTCCCGCACTTGCGGTGTTATCACTTCGCCTTATAAATAGAGGCAGAGGACCCCTTTCTTTTCTTTCCGCTACCCCTTCATCCCTTCTTCTTCATCGCGACGTCTCCGCACCTGAGCGCCGCCGCCATCGTCAAGCCTCGCCTCTGCCTCACCGTCGACCGCTGCATCGACCTGTTTGTACCAGAGTTCCACAACACACCTCCGCTGCTTCCGCGGCCGCAGTAAGTCCTTTCCTCCTTCCTTTCTAGATCCATTAGGGTTTCCCCGTTCTTCGCAGTTCTCTGAAGTTCATCAGTGCTTCGGTGCTGTTCTTCCCTGTTCCTCCTTAGTCTATAGATGGACACTTCACGCTTGACGTATCCTTTGTCGTGGCTAATCTTCTGTTACTACCACAAACCCTTATGCGCAAAAAACCGATCTAGTCCTTCATAAACTGTTTCGGGTCCTACCCTTTTTAGGTCAAAATATTTTTGCCTTTCTGTATTCGGTAGATCCAAAATTCCCTTGTGATCCTGTGAAACTTGTTTTTCCTTACTTAGCCCTTTTCACCTTAGATCTGTATCCTCTGTACTACATAGGCGGTTTACCTTTGTAAAAACAATCTATCTCATACCATTAGTCCCCTAATAAACCGGTAAACCTTCTTTATGTTGATTGTAATAGTCCGGTTTAACAACACATGTATGCCCTCGATATGACCTTGTCATTCACTATTGTATTCGTCTCCGGTTTACGCAATTTCACATACCTGTATATCTTTATTCCACTGCATCTTGTATACCACTGTGAATGATTTGTAAACCAGCATTTCTTTTCTAGCTTTTTGTTTCACAATGGACAAACAGTTTGCCGCTTGCAATTGGGATCGTTCCTGGGTCACCGAGGAACAGTTGAACGGAATGGTCAGCATTGGCACCTTGCCTAAGAAAACTGAAATTCGATGGCGAGTTCTAGGAATAGAAAATCCTCCAACCCCGAGGCAGGGCGAGGTTGTGGTCTTTGTCGACCACATATGCCGTGGTTTCAAACCGCCAGGGTCAAAGTTCTATCGAGATGTGCTTGCCAGTTTCCAACTCCATCCTCAAGATATCGGACCCAACTCGGTGTCCAATCTATGCAACTTCCAGGTCTTCTGTGAAGTGTATTTACAAGAAGAACCGACTGCTGAACTGTTCCAGGACTTCTTTCATCTAAACCGGCGCACATAATTTGTAAATGGTCTCAACACTGAACTTGGTGGTGTTTCTATTCAAAAGCGGAAGGAAATTGAATTTCCTCATGCCAAACTGCAGAGCCATCCTAAGGAATGGAACCAGACTTGGTTTTACTGCAGAGATACTTCTCCTGAAGATGAAAATCCCCTTCCAGGCTATCGTGATCACCGGCTTTCCAACACCCATCCAATGCCGCAACGCTTAAGTTCTGCAGAACGGGCCAAATATGCCCCTCAACTCGCCAAGCTCCGGGCCTTTTGTAATGCCCTCGATGCGGCTATAGCTCCCACGTGTCGAGGCACGACTTAGAGACATAACCGCATTGAAAGCAATGTCGCAAGTTAGGTAATCATCACAACATCCCATGTAATATAGATAATAAAAGAGGAGATACATAGTTGGCTTACACTCGCCACGTCAATCAAGTACATAAATAGAATTACAACATTCAAACACTCATGGCCTGACTATGGTGCCAAAATAAAAGATAACCCAACATGCGACACGGTCCCGATCACCCCAACTGGGCACCACTACCGATCATCAGGGAAAGACACGTAGTATCGTTGAGAGTCCTCGTCGAACTCCCACTTGAGCTCAAGCGCGCCATCTGGAGCGGAATCATCAGGCCCTGCATCTGGTTTGGAAGTAATCTGTGAGCCACAGGGACTCAGCAATCTCGCACCCTCGCGATCAAGACTATTTAAGCTTAATAGGTAAGGCAAGGTAATATGTGGAGCTGCAGCAAGCGACTAGCATATATGGTGGCTATCCCGCTCGCAAAAGAGAGCAAGAAGAGGAGGCAAAGCGCGAGCGAGAAACTAGAGAACAACCTGCGCAAGCATTACTCCAACACCGTGTTCACTTCCCGGACTCCGCCGAGAAGAGACCATCACGGTAACTCACACTGCTGATACATTTTAATTAAGTTAAGGTTCAAGTTATCTACAACCGGACATTAACAAATTCTCATCTGCCCATAACCACGGGCACGGCTTTCGAAAGTTCAAATCCCTGCAGGGGAGTCCCAACTTAGCCCATGACAAGCTCTCACGGTCAATGAAGGAATAGACCTCCTCCCGAGACATTCCGATCAGGCTCGGTATCTCGGTTCTTCAAGACACTTCGACAGGTTAAAACAAGACCAGCAACACCGCCCGAATATGCCGACAAATCCCGATAGGAGCTGCACATATCTCGTTCTTAGGGCACACTCAGATGAGCTCTCCATACAACTAAAACCAAACCTCGAGTTTCCCCGAGGGGGCGCTGCACAGGACTCTAGTTCGGACCAACACTCAGAGGAGCACTGGCCCGGGGGGGGGGGGTTTAAATAAGATGACCCTCGGGCTCCGGAAACCCAAGGGGAAAAGAGGCTAGGTGGCAAATGGTAAAACCAAGGTTGGGCATTGCTGGAAAAGCTTTAATCAAGGCGAACTATCAAGGGGTTCCCATTATAACCCAACCGCGTAAGGAACGCAAAATCCGGGAACATAACACCGATATGACGGAAACTAGGGCGGCAAGAGTGGAACAAAACACTAGGCGAGAGGCCGAGCCTTCCACCCTTTACCAAGTATATAGATGCATTAAGATAACATGGTAATATAATAATATCCCAACAAGTAAATAATGTTCCGACAAGGAACGGTCTCCGATCTTCACCTGCAACTAGCAACGCTATAAGAGGGGCTGAGCAAAGCGGTAACATAGCCAATCAACGGTTTGCTAGGACATGGTGGGTTAGAGGCTGAACATGGCAATTTGGGAGGCATGATAAGCAAGTGGTAGGCATCGTAGGATAGGCATAACAAAAGAGTGAGCATCTAGCAAAGCAAAGATAGTAGTGATTTCGAGGGTATGATCATCTTGCCTGCAAAGTTGTCAGAGTTGACTGGATCCTCGAAAGCAAACTCAACGGGCTCCTTGTTAGCGAACTCGTCTCCCGGCTCTACCCAAATAAGACAAACAAGCAACAAGGACACAATCAACCACGTGCAAGGATCAAACAACATGGTGCAAAGATGGTATGCTATGCGGGATGCAATATGGGATACATATGCAAGATTTGACAAGGAATGCATGAACCTGGCCTCAACTTGGAAAACCAAGTGCGCCACTGGAAAGATGAGATGAAATCGCTTGAAAACGATATAAAGAACGCCGGAATCGGAGTTACAGTTTGAAAATGGCAAGCAATTCAAATATGACCACGTTCTGCGATTTATAGCAAGTAGCCATCTAAATGCAACAAGATGAACATGGTACAACACCCAAACATGGCATCAAAATACATGGCAGGAATCCATTCATGATGCTTAACAAAAGTCTAGCACTGAGCTACGGCCAATTCATCCATTAACATGGCAAAAATGCATTTGACAAACAGATATCAGACTTAGTGAAATTAACACTTGTCTGAAATTTCAGATCAGATAGCACTCTTTGGAGCATGAAAACAATATGCTACAAGACCTGAACATGGCAAAGTAAATCATGGCATGGAGCTACTCAAAGAGCTTAACAAAAGTCCCTTAGTGACCTTGAGCCAAAAGGGATCAAAAAATACAATTGCAAGCATGTGAACATGGCAAAAACATAATCAGTTCTCAGACTTAGTGAAAACTGGAGCATGCTGAAACAGATATCAAGTAGGCATGTTTACGAGCTCGATGCACTCACCACAGAGCAAGTCATAACGAGCTAAGCATACACCCATCAAGAATACACAAAATACAAGCTAGACATGGCAAGAACAATACCATAACATGCACGGATCAACTACAACATCCTCGGCAAAATTGCTAACAAGTAGACAGTCTGCCCAGATTCATGAAATGACAAAAGTAGAGCTCGACTGACTCAAGCTAGGGTGCTCCATAATTGCAAACAAAGACATGGATGGATAGAGCACTACAATATTAACAAATCATCCTCACTGATCATCCTCAAAAGAGGCACGGATCACTAGGAAACAACATGAACATATGTCAATATGAGATAAACAGATCAAGGACTTAGTGGAAATGCTAAGTCACTGAAATCAGCATTAACGAATGCCCCACTTTGCAGGCTTGTGCTAGTCACCACACACATCACAAAAATACATGGGTTGCACCTCTGGATAGATGGCAAAACATATAACAAAACTCATGAAGAGCTCAGGGGCATAGCATGCACACATTAACCATGGCAAAAATGACAAATATCTAATTAGAGCAGCAGATCTGACAATTATCTCAAATAGCACTCTTCTAACCGCATTTCGGGCATCAAGATGAACTCAAATGAAAATGATGCAATGAGATGAAATGATGTACTCTCTGAGACAAACATTTTGATATGCTATATGCCCAAAATGGAGTTACGGATGCAAAGTTACGATGCGATGAACACGAGCAAATTATTAGGGTTTCGAGGCAAAAGTCAACCGAGTTTGGATCTAGATCCAGATCCGGCACTATTCACGCGCGGACTATGAGGTTCACCGGCCGGACTTGGAGCTCGCCGGAGTTGGACTTGGTGCGGAGGAGGGGCTCGCCGGCCGGGAGGAGGAGGACGTCGGCGCGGAGGAGCTCGCCGGCGTGGCGGACGCGGCGCGGAGGCGGCAACCCGAGATCGCCGGGCTTGGCGGCGGGGCGGCAGAGCTCCGGATCAGCGGGGCGGTCGCCGGAGGCATCGGGGCGGCGGCCGGCTTGGAGGAAGACGGCGACGCGCGCGCGGGATGGAGGCGGCGGGGCGACGGGCGCGGTGCGGTCCGCGGGGGCCGGCCTCGGGCCCCGGCGGGCCTGGCGCGGCGATGTGGGGTGCGGAGGCGGCGGCGACACGTGGCAGGCGCGGATAGGGCGCGGGCGGCGGCGGCGGTTTGTCCAGCCGGATTCGGGCGTGTCCGGCCGATGCGAGGTGGTTTTAGGGTTTGGACGGGGGAGAGATCCGGATTTTTCGTGGGGGTTCTATTTATAGGCATAGAGGGAGCTAGGAGAGTCCAAATGAGGTGAGGTTTTTGGCCACGCGATCGTGATCGAACGCTCTAGATGATGGAGAGGGTTTTGGTGGGTTTTGGGCCAAATTGGAGGGGTGTTGGGCTGCAACACACATGAGGCCTTTTCGGTCCCTCGGTTAACCGTTGGAGTATCAAACGAAGTCCAAATGATACAAAACTTGACAGTCGGTCTACTGGTAGTAAACCAAGGCCGCTTGGCAAGTCTCGGCCCAATCCGGAAATGTTCAATCCCCACATACGAAAGAAAGGTAGAACGAAGCGCCGGAATGCAAAACGGACAACGGGGAAAATGCTCGAATGCATGAGATGAACACGTATGCAAATGCAATGCACATGATGACATGATATGAGATGCATGACAACGATAACAACACACGGAGACAAAAACCCGAACCCGAGAAAATAAAATAACTTAAGGCCGGAAACGGCAAGAGTTGGAATACATATTGAGTAATTCACATCCGGGGTGTTACAACACTCCACCACTACGAAAGGATCTCATCCCGAGATCTAGGACTGAAAGAACACCGGGTACTCAGAACGGAGGTGATCCTCGCCTTCCCAGGTAGCTTCACGGTCAGAATGGTGTGACCACTTGACTTTGAGGAATTTGATTGACTTGTTGCGAGTCTTGCATTCAGTCTCTTCGAGAATAGCAACGGGGTGCTCATGATAAGAGAGGTCTTCTTGGAGCTCAATGTCCTTGAAGTTGACGGTGCGGTCAGGAGTCTTGAAGCACTTTCGGAGTTGAGAGACATGGAACACATCATGAACATTTGCAAAGTTTGAAGGAAGCTCGAGTTGATAGGCGAGATCGCCTCTCTTGCTGACAATCTTGAAAGGTCCCATGTATCTAGGGGCAAGCTTCCCTTTGATACCGAAGCGACGAGTACCTTTCATAGGAGAGACGCGGAGGTAAACATGATCTCCGATCTCGAAAACCAAATCACGGTGCTTACTATCATAGTAGCTCTTCTGGTGGGATTGGGATGCTTTGAGGTTATCTCGAATGACTTTGCACATTTCCTCTGCCTCTGTGATTAAGTCATTTCCGAGAAGTTAACGTTCACCGGTTTCAGACCAGTTGAGAGGGGTACGGCACTTCCTGCCATACAGAATATCAAATGGGGCCTTGCCCGAACTTGCTTGAAAACTGTTGTTGTAGGAGAATTCAGCATAAGGAAGACAATCCTCCCACTTCATGCCGAAGGAGATCACACAAGCCCTGAGCATATCTTCAAGAATCTGATTGACACGCTCGACTTGACCGCTAGTTTGAGGATGGAAAGCTGTACTGAAGCGGATGTTGGTGCCCATGGCCTTCTGAAAAGAATCCCAAAACTTGGAGGTAAAGATGCTGCCACGGTCTGAAGAGATCACTTGTGGAATACCGTGCAGAGAGACAATCCGAGAGGTATAGAGCTCCGCCAGTTGAGCTGCAGTGATTGACTCTTTGATAGGCAGGAAATGAGCCACTTTAGTGAGTTTGTCGATGACAATGAATATAGCATCATTGCCACGCTTGGACTTTGGAAACCCAGTCACGAAGTCCATCTCAATGTGGTCAAACTTCCATTCTGGAATGGCAAGAGGTTGGAGGAGACCCGCTGGCCTTTGGTGTTCTGCCTTCACTCTTCTGCAGACATCACACTCATTCACGAATTGAGCAATCTCGCGCTTCATTCGAGTCCACCAATAAGCCTGCTTGAGGTCCTGATACATCTTCGTACTCCCAGGGTGGATGGAGAGGAGAGAATTGTGAGCCTTGTTCATGATCACTTTACGGAGGTCACCTTTGGGCACAACAATACGATCCTCGAAGAAGAGAGTATCCTTGTCATCAAGGCGGTAGCACTTGTACTTGGGTTGACTCTTGGCAATCCCAATCTTCATCTTTTTCACCATAGCATCAAGAAGTTGAGCTTGGCGAATCTGGTCTTCCAAGGTGGGAGAGACTTGAAGGTTGGCGAGGAAACCTTGAGGAACAACTTGCAGATTAAGTTTGCGGAAAGCTTCACAAAGCTCGGGTTGATAAGGCTTGAGAATCAGACTGTTGCAATAAGCCTTTCCGCTCAATACGTCAACAATCACATTGGCCTTGCCTGGAGTATACTCGATACTCGAATTATACTCTTAAATCATTTCGACCCATCGAGTTTGCCTGAGGTTGAGATTAGGTTGAGTGAAGATGTACTTGAGACTCTTGTGATCAGTGAAGATGTCCACTTTTCTTCCCAATAAGAGATGTCTCCAAGTCAAAATAGCATGCACGACTGCCGCCAACTCGAGATCATGAGTGGGGTAGTTCTTCTCGTTGGGCTTCAACTGACGAGAGGTATAAGCCACAACTTTCTTCTCTTGCATCAATACTGCACCGAGACCTTGGAGAGAGGCATCACAAAAGGCCTCGTACGGCTTGGATTCATCAGGCGGAGTCAGAACTGAAGCAGTGACCAATTTCTCTTTCAAAGTGTTGAAAGCAATGTCACACTTCAGAGACCAAACGTACTTGACATGCTTCTGGAGAAGATTTGAGAGAGGCTTCGCGATCTTAGAAAAGTTTTCAACGAATCTTCGGCAATAGCTTGCGAGACCGAGGAAGCTACGGAGTTGCTTCACATTCTGAGGAGGTTCCCAATTCACAATTGCAGACACCTTCTCAGGATTCACCGCAATGCCCTTGGCAGAGATGATATGACCAAGATAAAGAACCTCATCGAGCCAAAATTCGCACTTGGAGAACTTGGCGTAGAACTGGTGTTCCCTCAACTTATCGAGTACCAAACGCAAGTGCTTGGAATGATCTTCCTTGTTCTTCGAGAAAACCAGAATGTCGTCGAGATAGACCAAAACAAAGTCATTGGTGTAGGCGTTGAAGATGAAGTTCATCATGCGAGAGAACGTCGGAGGAGCGTTGACGAGGCCAAAAGACATGACAGTGTATTCATATGAACCATAGCTTGTCCTGAAAGCCGTCTTGGGAATATCTTGCTCACGGATTCGAATCTGATGATAACCCATACGGAGATCAAGCTTGGAGAATACTTGGGCACCTTTGAGTTGTTCGAACAGCTCGTTGATGTTGGGAAGTGGGTATTTGTTCTTGATGGTCTTCTTGTTCAATGGACGGTAATCAACACAAAGTCGGTCCGTTCCATCCTTCTTCTTCACAAAAAGAACACCACAACCCCACGGAGAAGAACTAGGCCGGATGAGACCCATTCTCTCTTGAATATCGAGTTGCTTCTTCAGCTCCTTCAACTCTTCAGGTCCGAGCTTGTAAGGACGCTTGCACACAGGTTTTGTGCCAGGCTCAAGATCGGTGACGAATTCAACTGGCCGATGCGGAGGCATTCCTGGAAGCTCTTCTGGAAAGACGTCTTGATATTTGCAAACGACTGGAATTTGCGAGATAGCATCCAGTTCACCCTTCTCATTGAGAGAAAACAGACGGATGGTATCATCACGAGTGGCAAAGACAATTACATCCTTAGACGAATGAGTCAATTGAATCTGCCTGGCAGCACAATCAAGATGCGCCTTGTGCTTAGAAAGCCAATCCATTCCAAGAATAAGATCAATATCCGAGTCACCCAGAACAATAGGAGAAGCTAGAAATTTGTAGTCGCCCAACGTGATAGTAATATCCGGGACGCAGAAATTAGCTGTCATTTGCTTGCCCGGTGACACGATTTGCAAAGAATTTTGCAGATACTAATAATCGCACTCATACTTCGATGCAAAAGGTTTGGAAATGAAACAATGCGATGCACCAGTGTCAAAAAGAACTTTTGCAGGAATATCATTAACAGGAAGGTTACCCATGATGACATCTGACGAGTCCTCTGCCTGAGCTGCATTCAT
Organism: Triticum aestivum; assembly: GCF_018294505.1. Classification (NCBI taxonomy): domain Eukaryota; kingdom Viridiplantae; phylum Streptophyta; class Magnoliopsida; order Poales; family Poaceae; genus Triticum; species Triticum aestivum. Next base: position 109,964,121 of record NC_057812.1, read on the forward strand.
CAAGTTGACCTTGGCGTGCTTGGGGTTATGCTTGACCACAGCTGTACTTGCCGATCTGATAGGAGGAGGAGGAGGGAGACGCCTCTGGTTGAAGCACTTGTTGGCATAGTGACCCTTCTGTTGGCACTTGTTGCACGTGACCTCTAAAAGCGGACGGTGATACGGAGCACTTGATCTTGGAGCTTGAGAAGAAGTCTTGTTCTGAAAGCCAGGGTTGGGTGGGTGGGAAGATCCACTGCCACCTTTGCTCTTCTGCTGATATGGCTGACGGAACGGAGGAGGAGGAAGCCAATACTTCTGCTGCTTGGCCACTTGAGTAGAGGAAGAAGGAGTAGTGTCTCTGACTCGCTTCTTGGAAGCATCACACCTCAGCCGAGCAGCCTCTTGCTTCAATGCCATGTTGTAGAACTCATCGTACCTCAAGGGTTCAAAGAGAACAAGAGCTAGCTGAATTTCTTCTCTGAGACCACCCCTAAACTGGTATATCATGCTCTTCTCATCAGGGACGTCCTGCTTGGCAAAGCGGGCGAGCTTCTGGAACAACTTGTTGTAGTCATAGACAGACAAAGAGCCTTGCTTCAGGTTGCGGAATTCCTCACGCTTGCTTTCAACCACGCTCTCGGGGATATGATGAGATTTGAAGTCTTGACGGGACTCATCCCAGGTAATAACATGTCCACCTCTGGAGTCCTTGTACTGCTGGAACCATTCTGCAGCTTGATCTTTGAGTTGGAAAGAAGCAAACTTGACGAAGTCCTCAGGCCTGACGTTACTGCACTCGAAAGGCTTGCACAGATCCACGAGCCAATTGTCAGCATCAGTTGCCTCAACACAATTGCTAAAAGTCTTTGCCCGTTAGCAAGGAACTGGTTGAGTGTAGCAAAGTGATTCTGATTGTTGCCTTGGTTGCCTTGGTTCGCTTGATTGCGCTCTTGAAGAATTTGCATGATCAACTGTGTGTTTGCATTGGTTGCGGCCATCACAGCTTGCCATGCCTCCGGAGGAGGTGGAGGTGGTGGCGGATCTTGATTCTGATTCTGATTGGTGCTCTTAGCGGGAGCCATCCTGAAGAGGTTGACCACCGTTAGCACATTGACAGATAAAATGAAGCTGAATCCAACGGAATGAAAAATTGCAACATATAGTCTTCACATCCGAACAAAATGAACGAACACATTCCTCTTGAAATGGTCACATATCCATAAATTAAGAAGCCACTTAGAATTTAGGTAGAGAAATAAATCAACAAGGTACGAATCAAGAACGAATACTCGGTAAGAAATCCCAATCTCAAACCAAATATCCGTGGAAGAAGAACTAGAGCTACAAGAATTCCCACCTATGAAACTCCCGAACCTTTCTGGTTATGCAATAAGGTGTTGGGGATACAGGGGAAGCATAATATCTCACCCAAATCTAACAAATCCTACATCCAGTTGTATCCATCCTTCAACACGTAACCGAGAAAACTTCGGAAACCATCTACCTCAACCTTCGAAAAAGCATCCGTTATACAAGTTATGGCGATACTTCCGAACTCCTGCCCCAGTACTGGGTGGCGTCGAGGTTATCTCACCAACGAACTGCATAAAAGAGATTTTCGATGTCGGCGTACTAAACTCATGTATTCCAGAATTGCAATGATAAAATTATGACGACAACACCTCGGAGCTCAACTCCCCGGGACACTTCCACAAAACCCCTGACAGGAGGCACCAAGACAATGTTCTCGTCACAAAACCATCGGAACGATTCCAAGATACCCGCGTGATCCTAAATTTTTTTAGTGAAATTTGAGAAGAGAAGAGTCAAAACTCTACGTCAGGATGCCTTACCAGAGCGATGAGGAGACTGGGGAGTAAAAAGAATTCCTAAACTCTCTGATATATAATTCCTAAATGACTCAAAACATTTTTCTAGACACAACTCGGCTGCTAAAAACGATCAAGCAATGGGGCTCCTAAGGTCGGGGAAGGCTCTGATTACCAACTTGTAACGCCCTTGATGCGGCTATAGCTCCCATGTGTCGAGGCACGACTTAGAGACATAACCGCATTGAAAGCAATGTCGCAAGTTAGGCAATCATCACAACATCCCATGTAATATAGATAATAAAAGGGGAGATACATAGTTGGCTTACACTCGCCACGTCAATCAAGTACATAAATAGAATTACAACATTCAAACACTCATGGCCCGACTACGGCGCCAAAATAAAAGATAACCCAACATGCGACACGGTCCCGATCACCCCAACTGGGCACCACTACTGATCATCAGGGAAAGACACGTAGTATCGTTGAGAGTCCTCGTCGAACTCCCACTTGAGCTCAAGCGCGCCATCTGGAGCGGAATCATCAGGCCCTGCATCTGGTTTGGAAGTAATCTGTGAGCCACAGGGACTCAGCAATCTCGCACCCTCGCGATCAAGACTATTTAAGCTTAATAGGTAAGGCAAGGTAATATGTGGAGCTGCAGCAAGCGACTAGCATATATGGTGGCTATCCTGTTCGCAAAAGAGAGCGAGAAGAGGAGGCAAAGCGCGAGCGAGAAACTAGAGAACAACCTGCGCAAGCATTACTCCAACACCGTGTTCACTTCCCGGACTCCGCCGAGAAGAGACCATCACGGTAACTCACACTGTTGATACATTTTAATTAAGTTAAGGTTCAAGTTATCTACAACCGGACATTAACAAATTCCCATCTGCCCATAACCGCGGGCACGGCTTTCGAAAGTTCAAATCCCTGCAGGGGAGTCCCAACTTAGCCCATGACAAGCTCTCACGGTCAATGAAGGAATAGACCTCCTCCCGAGACGTTCCGATCAGGCTCGGTATCTCGGTTCTTCAAGACACTTCGACAGGTTAAAACAAGACCAGCAACACCGCCCGAATGTGCCGACAAATCCCGATAGGAGCTGCACATATCTCGTTCTCAGGGCACACTCAGATGAGCTCTCCATACAACTAAAACCAAACCTCGAGTTTCCCCGAGGGGGCGCTGCACAGGACTCTAGTTCGGACCAACACTCAGAGGAGCACTGGCCCGGGGGGGGGGGGTTTAAATAAGATGACCCTCGGGCTCCGGAAACCCAAGGGGAAAAGAGGCTAGGTGGCAAATGGTAAAACCAAGGTTGGGCATTGCTGGAAAAGCTTTAATCAAGGCGAACTATCAAGGGGTTCCCATTATAACCCAACCGCGTAAGGAACGCAAAATCCGGGAACATAACACCGATATGACGGAAACTAGGGCGGCAAGAGTGGAACAAAACACTAGGCGAGAGGCCGAGCCTTCCACCCTTTACCAAGTATATAGATGCATTAAGATAACATGGTAATATAATAATATCCCAACAAGTAAATAATGTTCCAACAAGGAACGGTCTCCAATCTTCACCTGCAACTAGCAACGCTATAAGAGGGGCTGAGCAAAGCGGTAACATAGCCAATCAACGGTTTGCTAGGACATGGTGGGTTAGAGGTTGACATGGCAATTTGGGAGGCATGATAAGCAAGTGGTAGGCATCGTAGCATAGGCATAGCAAAAGAGCGAGCATCTAGCAAAGCAAAGATAGTAGTGATTTCGAGGGTATGATCATCTTGCCTGCAAAGTTGTCAGAGTTGACTGGATCCTCGAAAGCAAACTCAACGGGCTCCTCGTTAGCGAACTCGTCTCCCGGCTCTACCCAAACAAGACAAACAAGCAACAAGGACACAATCAACCACGTGCAAGGATCAAACAATATGATGCAAAGATGGTATGCTATGCGGGATGCAATATGGGATACATATGCAAGATTTGACAAGGAATGCATGAACCTGGCCTCAACTTGGAAAACCAAGTGCGCCACTGGAAAGATGAGATGAAATCGCTTGAAAACGATATAAAGAACGCCGGAATCGGAGTTACGGTTTGGAAATGGCAAGCAATTCAAATATGACCATGTTTTGCGATTTACAGCAAGTAGCCATCTAAATGCAACAAGATGAACATGCTACAGCACCCAAACATGACATCAAAATACATGGTAGGAATCCATTCATGATGCTTAACAAAAGTCTAGCACTGAGCTACGGCCAATTCATCCATTAACAGGTTCAAACAAGCATGGCAAAAATGCATTTGACAAACAGATCTCAGACTTAGTGAAATTAACACTTGTCTGGAATTTCAGATCAGATAGCACTCTTTGGAGCATGAAAACAATATGCTACAGGACCTGAACATGGCAAAGTAAGTCATGGCATGGAGCTACTCAAAGAGCTTAACAAAAGTCCCTTAGTGACCTTGAGCCAAAAGGGATCAGAAAATACAATTGCAAGCATGTGAACATGGCAAAAACATAATCAGTTCTCAGACTTGGTGAAAACTGGAGCATGCCGAAACAGATATCAAGTAGACATGTTTACGAACTCGATGCACTCACCACAGAACAAGTCATAACGAGCTAAGCATACAACCATCAAGAATACACAAAATACAAGCTAGACATGGCAAGAACAATAACATAGCATGCACGTATCAACTACAACATCCTCGGCAAAATTGCTAACAAGTAGACAATCTGCCCAGATTCACGAAATGACAAAAGTAGAGCTCGATTGACTCAAGCTAGGGTGCTCCATAATTGCAAACAAAGACATGGATGGATAGAGCACTACAAGATTAACAAATCATCCTTACTGATCATCCTCAAAAGAGGCACGGATCACTAGGAAACAACATGAACATATGGCAATATGAGATAAACAGATCAAGGACTTAGTGGAAATGCTAAGTCCCTGAAATCAGCATTAACGAATGCCTCACTTTGTAGGCTTGTGCTAGTCACCACACACATCACAAAAATACATGGGTTGCACCTCTGGATAGATGGCAAAACATATAACAAAACTCATGTAGAGCTCAGGGGCATATCATGCACACATTAATCATGGCAAAAATGACAAATACCTAATTGGAGCAGCATATCTGACAATTATCTCAAATAGCACTCTTCTAACCACATTTCGGGCATCAAGATGAACTCAAATGAATATGATGCAATGAGATGAAATGATATACTCTCTGAAACGAACATTTTGATATGCTATATGCCCAAAACAGAATTACGGATGCAAAGTTACGATGCGATGAACAAGAGCAAATTATTAGGGTTTCGGGGCAAAAGTCAACCGAGTTTGGATCTAGATCCAGATCCGGCACTGTTCACACGCGGACTACGAGGTTCACCGGCCGGACTTGGAGCTCGCCGGAGTCGGACTTGGCGCGGAGGAGGGGCTCGCCGGCCGGGAGGAGGAGGACGTCGGCGCGGAGGAGCTCGCCGGCGTGGCGGACGCGGCGCGGAGGCGGCGACCCGAGCTCGCCGGGCTTGGCGGCGGGGCGGCAGAGCTCCGGATCGGCGGGGCGGCTGTCGCCGGAGGCGTCGGGGCGGCGGCCGGCTTGGAGGAAGACAGCGGCGCGCGCAGGGGATGGAGGCGGCGGGGCGACGGGCGCGGTGCGGGCCGCGGGGGCCGGCCTCGGGCCCCGGCGGGCCTGGCGCGGCGATGTGGGGCGCGGAGGCGGCGGCGACACGTGGCAGGCGCGGATAGGACGCGGGCGGCGGCGGCGGTTTGTCCGGCCGGATTCGGACGTGTCCGGCCGGCGCGAGGTGGTTTTAGGGTTTGGACGGGGGAGAGGTCCGGATTTTTCGTGGGGGTTCTATTTATAGGCATAGAGGGAGCTAGGAGAGTCCAAATGAGGTGCGGTTTTCGGCCACGCGATCGTGATCGAACGCTCTAGATGATGGAGAGGTTTTGGTGGGTTTTGGGCCAAATTGGAGGGGTGTTGGGCTGCAACACACACGATGCCTTTTCGGTCCCTCGGTTAACCGTTGGAGTATCAAACGAAGTCCAAATGATACGAAACTTGACAGGCGGTCTACCGATAGTAAACCAAGGCCGCTTGGCAAGTCTCGGCCCAATCCGGAAATGTTCAATCCCCACACACGAAAGAAAGGTAGAAATGACCACCGGAGGAGAACGAAGCGCCGGAATGCAAAACGGACAACGGGGAAAATGCTCGAATGCATGAGATGAACACGCATGCAAATGCAATGCACATGATGACATGATATGAGATGCATGACAACGATAACAACACACGGAGACAAAAACACGAACCGGAGAAAATAAAATAACTTAAGGCCGGAAACGGCAAGAGTTGGATGGGTAATTCACATCCGGGGTGTTACACCTTTATGGCCAACGGTTTAACATGTGTTGATTTCGTGCGCTGTTGGATATCTTGGAGCGTCTTGCCGCTAAGCCGTCGCCCCAGTTTAATGTGTGAGTACACCGGTGATGTTGAAGACCCTCAACGCCATATCAACATTCAGGTGACCGATGAAGAGGTCACTGAAAGCGTAAAGAAAATTTTGAATGAATCAGAATCAGTCTGTAGTCAAACCGGCTTGAACCCCTTCTATACTAAGAACAAACCGCCTGCTGTAAGCACTATACTTCCTTTTCATCTTTTGATATCTTTAACTTTGTTCAACTTGTAATCATTCTTCTGTGTATGTATGAATAGGGTGATGATCCCTTCTGGAAACGGAAATTCGTAGATAAAGCGGTAAAGCCAACCGGGTATAAAGCAGTCAAACCATCTCGTCCCAAAACCAAAGCCGTCAAGCGGACCTCAAAGCGGAAAATGGCTGACCGGATCAACATGGAACTTGATGAAGATGCTGAGGATCCGGAAGTTGAGGTAGAACTTGACTCACTTGGCTCCCTTTTCATGCACCTCATTAACAATGATCTTTATCAGGAGGACGTAGAAGGCAGCCAAGCTGATGATGTAGAGGTAATTACCCTTTCCTCCGGTTCAGGCTCTATGCCAACACAAAAAACTCGTCAAGCAGTTCGGAAAGTAAGTTTTTCTCATCCTCTTGCTTACTTGGACCCAATATTTATTTTGAAGACACAACAGCATGAAGCTCGCTGGAAAACCCGACACAGTGGCCAACAGGTCACTTCGGCCAGTTTACCTGATACCTCGGTTCGGAACCGCCGGTCTGAGGTCTCTTCCACTTCTGACCATTCTTATCCCAAGGCAAGTTATTTCAGACAACCTCTTAATCCGTCCGATTCAAATTATCAGGTGACACCTCCCTCATCCTCTGGCGAGTCGACAGCAACCCAACTCCCTCCTCTAAAAACTATGGCTGGGTAAGTTTTCAAACTCCTTCTTCCAATGCGTTACAAATCTTGAATAAGATGCTAACCCTCTTTTAATTTATTTGCAGAGCCAAAGCCAGACCCAGCAAGAAAGCTCAGGTCAACAATCCGTCAGAAGACCAGGCAGTTTTTGAAGAAGAGTAGAGAGGTGAACCGGACCAAACTCGTGAACCGGAGGGTCCTCATCCTGAAGCCACCTCTGATGAACCGCCCCTTCAAGATCGGAATACTGATGAACCACCAGAAGCTGACCCTGCCATGACTGACACTGAACCGGCAGCTCCAAACCGGGCTGGTCCGATGAGAGATACTGAAACTCCGTCATCACCCGCAAAAACCACTAAAGGCCAAGGAGATGATGTTATCGTTACTGGTATGGGCCACAGCTCTCCTGGCCATCCCGTAGTCTTGGCCCAACATAGTGCCAAAGAAGAGCGCGCTGCTAGGGAAAAGGGCAAATGGAGTACTGACTTATTAAGTTATGCCCATCTCAATGTTGAAGAGCTTCACTCCGATTTCTTGAACCGTCTGCACTCAAACCGTGACTATGAAGCCGGTTTGGTGAATTTGATGAAGGAACGCTATGAGGTATTTTTATCTCCCTTTACTTCTTGATTCCAAAGTTGATATGCCAGCCCAAGTAGCCCCCAAGGGCCGTTTTATGATGTTAATCGTGAACCGGGTCTTTGTAATACTTTAAGTCTCTCCCACTGACCCTCAAAATGTTAGGTCCTTAGTGAAAACCAAGGACGATACTTTACCAATGTAATGATATAGCTTTCCTCAGCGTAGCCCCCAAAGGCCGGTTTAGCTTTGCAAGGTAATCCGGGTTTTAATCCATGCGTCTGTTTTGAACAGATGTACATTAGCCCCCAAGTGTCAAGGATAATGCTTGCATTGATCTGGAGACTTTAGAAAAGATGTAGTGAATCAGAGCAAATAGGCATTAGCCCCCAAGTACGAAGTGCATAACTTGTTATACGCTTTGTACTTTAGAGAATATATATCCTGTTGTTTGACATTTCTTCATTGTTGTAGGCCGAACTAAGCAATAGAGATGCCCGGACCGCTGATTTGCAAGAGAATGTGAAGTCCCAACAAGTAGAAGCTGCGAAAGCTAAAGAGGAGCTGACCAAAGCCCTGGCAGCGATGGAAAAGCTGAAAGAGTCTTTTAACAAAGATCGTGCTGACTGGGAAACCAAGAAAGCCGGTTTAACCAAAAAAGCTAAGGATGCTGAAGCAGCCCTGAAACCAGTTGTAGATGAACTAGCTGGTTTGAAACGGCAAATCAACGCCATGACTTCCGCTGCCTTTGGTAAGTATCTCCTTGTATAGTTTATCCGATTCACTGAACATTATCATTGATCAGAACACTGATTTTAAACCATCACAGGCACTCGTATCGCTCATGTGGGCACAGATATGTGGAAAGCTTAAAGCGGCGTATACTTTGATTGAACAGTTGTACTCTGGGTCCTAGCGGGCTATTTGCATTGCGGCTTACAATAAACTGACACCATCATTGATAAAGGAAACTATTGAGAAGCTGGCCATGTTACCAGCCCGGATTACCAAACTGAAGAAGGCAGCTGCAAGAGCAAGCGCATTAACCGCACTAATCAGAGCCAAGGCATGGATCCCTGATCTTGAAGCGGAGGACATTATGAAAGGATATCCAGGTGTAAAGGAGGACGGTTCAAACTTCGACAATGATGACCTCTGAAGGCTGACCAAAGAAATGCGGCCAATAGCCAGCAAACTGGCAGAGGACATAGACTTGTCTCATTTCCAACCGGCTTATGACGCTGAAGGGAAGAGACAACCTGCCAAAATCCATGAAGTCGAAGAACTTGTGCCTCCAATCCGTAAGCATACCTTTGCTCCTGATATTAACCCCTCCAGCCTTATCCATGAAGAAGCCGTGTTTCAAGCTATAACTGGAATCGATTGGTCAACGGTTGACTTCCAGCGTCTGGGGAGGGATGAAGAAGAAGTGATCGCACCAACCGACCCTCAATCGTCAAACCGTCCAGATGAAACATCTTAAACTGGCAGCCAGTTTACCAGTTACTGCGTGCCAATGTTTTAAAAACAACTATTCAATTGGAGCCTTTTGGAGGCTTCATGTAATAGGGTAGCAAAACTCCTTTATCTGTCATGCCATCGAGCATGTTTTGTGATGCTTTGATAATGTGACAACTTGCTCTACCTTTTGGGATCGATTTATGCTTAACCCAGAAGGAGTTGTGTTCCTGGATACAAGAACTTGAAAAGTGTCCTCGTTGGTTGACCAACTGCTTGTATGGTAAGGGTGTTAACACCAATCCGGAGTGTTGATACCTCCGTTCTTATTTTGCCGGATTATGATAATAAACCATACCGGGATATAAGAATCACCGGGTTTTCTTTATAGCACTGGTGATTTAGTCAAACCGGACTGGGGTAAAGAACGCGACTTGCAACTGATCATTTACTGACAACGTGTAGTTGAAAGTCAAGCCGTGCCAGAGACACCGGTTTATCAGAACATATTATGAACCTCAATAAAGGCAGAAAACTTAGCAAATAGGATTCCAAAAAAGAAATATGCAAGGCTTTTTACGAGCTGCCAGGCTCCAAATCGAGGCTTTTCATGGGCTGCCAGGCCTCTGAGTTAAACCGTTTAACAAAGCCTTTTAAGATGGGCCTCCCATTAACCAATCGTCGTTTTAACTTTGACAAGTACAGGGTCTGTAGAAGATTGACTTGTCAAACGTTCGGCGGGTCATACCAGGACTACCTAGACAGGAGTGGCTTACTTGATGAAGGCAGGTTAACCCGGGGTTTTAGGTGAATACACCAGGCTTCCAAGCCGTGGCTTGATAGCCAATTACAAGGATCCTTTCAAACTCTTTGTTGCTTTGCACAAAGAGCCCCCAAGTAACTTTATGAGTTGTGCTCAGTGGGTGCCCGTGTTTGAGTTTGTGCTTTGTGCAACACTCTCTTTGGCCCCATATAATTTCCTTTGTAGCTTAATGCCTATCAAGAGGTGTAGCTATGGTTCAGATATGACCAAGCCCCCTAGTGATTTTCTTTATATCCGTGCGGCTGCAGAGACCGGTTTAACAAAAAACTCCGTTTTGTCAGTAGAAACTCTTGTAAACACACACATTATGTAAAAAGAACAGAGACCCCGCTTTAATGGAGGCTTCAGTTTATTATATAATATATACATCGTCATAAATATGTACATATGAAGAGCCTATGGCTCAAGTATAGTAAGGCCGAAGAAGAGCTATGTTCCATGGCCGCTTGGTCTCCTCCTCCGATTTACACGAGTCTTGGTGTTCTCGAACATCAAGGAGGTAGTATGACCCGTTGTGCAGATTCTTGCTGACCACAAAAGGTCCTTTCCAAGGTGGGGATAATTTGTGCATATCAGTTTGATCCTGGATGAGCCGGAGCACCAAATCACCCTCTTGAAAGGTTCTGGTCTTAACCCGTCGGCTGTGATAACGTCGGAGATCTTGTTGATAAATCGCCGAACGTGCTGCTGCAAGATCACGCTCCTCATCTAACAGGTCCAGAGAATCCTGACGAGCTGTCTCGTTATCCGCTTCAATGTAAGCTGCCACATGGGGCGAGTCGTGACGGATGTCACTAGGGAGAACCGCCTCCGCTCCATAAACCATGAAGAAAGGTGTGTAACCCGTCGATCTGTTAGGCGTAGTGTTGATGCTCCATAACACAGAAGGTAATTCCTCCACCCAACAACCCGGTATCCGCTTCAAAGGAACCATAAGCCGGGGTTTAATACCTCTCAAAATTTCTTGATTTGCTCTCTCTGCTTGACCATTAGATTGGGGGTGAGCCACCGATGCTATATCAAGCCGGATGTGCTCACGTTGGCAAAACTCCTCCATCTCTCCCTTTGACAGACTAGTACCATTATCAGTTATAATACTATGTGGAAAACCAAACCGAATATCACCTTTTTGATGAATTGAACCACCGTGGCCGCATCACACTTACTGACTGGCTCTGCTTCCACCCATTTGGTGAATTTATCAACTGCCACTAATAAGTGGGTCTTTTTGTCCTTGGAGCGCTTAAAGGGTCCAACCATATCAAGCCCCCAAGTCGCAAACGACCATGTTATTGGAATCATCCTTAGCTCCTGAGCTGGAATATGAGCACGACGTGCAAATTTTTGACAACCGTCACATCGTTTAACTAAATCCTCAGCATCATCATGAGCTGTTAACCAATAGAAACTATGGCAAAAAGCTTTAGCCACCAAAGACTTTGAACCAGCATGGTGACCGCAATCCCCTTCATGGATTTCTCGCAAAATTTCACAAACCTCTTGAGGAGAAACACACCGCTGAATTGCCCCTGAAACGTTGTAACGATGCAATTCTCCGTTGAGTATAGTCATCGATTTGGAACGCCGGATTATCTGCCGGGCCGAGGTTTCATCCTCTGGTAACTCGCCCCGGTTCATATAAGCCAGGTATGGGATTGTCCAATCCGGTATGACATGCAAAGCTGCCACCAATTGAGCCTCCGGGTCAGGAATAGCCAATTCCTCCTCTGTTGGTACTTTGACCGACGGATTATGCAGCACATCAAGAAAGATATTTGGTGGGACCAGTTTACGCTGAGAACCAAGGAGGCTTAAAGCATCCACCGCTTCATTCTTTCGCCGGTCTATATGGTCCACCTGATAACCCTTACAGTGACCAGCCACTGTGTCCACCTCTCGTCGATATGCAACCATGAGTTGGTCTTTAGAATCCCAAGTGCCAGACACCTGTTGGGCCACCAGATCTGAATCCCCAAAGCACTTAACCCGGCTTAAGTTCATCTCCTTAGCCATCCGAAGACCGTGGAGCAAAGCCTCATACTCAGCTGCATTGTTAGTACAAGGGAACATTAGGAGTACATAACAAAACTTGTCACCTCGTGGGGAAGTTAGTATGACTCCAGCCCCCGAGCCCTCCAACTGTCTGGATCCATCAAAGTGAATAGTCCAATACGTGTTATCTGGCTTCTCCTCTGGTGCCTGTAACTCCGTCCAATCATTGATGAAGTCCACGAGTGCTTGGGATTTGATCGCTGTGCGAGGTGTGTATTTGAGCCCGTGAGGTCCAAGCTCAATAGCCCATTTGGCAATCCGGCCCGTTGCTTCTCTGTTTTGAATGATATCTCCCAGAGGGGCTGAACTGACCACTGTGATAGGATGACCCTGAAAATAGTGTTTAAGCTTCCGGCTTGCCATAAACACTCCATACACCAGCTTCTACCAATATGGATACCTCTGCTTTGACTCAATGAGCACCTCACTGATATAATAAACCGGCCGTTGAACTGGATATTCCTTGCCAGCTTCCTTGCGCTCCATCACAATAGCCACGCTAACAGCTCGGACATTAGCATCCACATATAACAATAATGGCTCCTTATCGGTCGGTGCTGCAAGCACAGGCGGTTCAGCTAACTGCCTCTTCAGATCCTCAAACGCTTTATCAGCTGCCTCGCTCTAGACAAAATTATCTGTTTTCTTGAGCATCTGATACAAAGGGATAGCCTTCTCCCCAAGACGACTGATAAACCGGCTCAAAGCCGCAATCCGGCCGGCCATACGTTGAACGTTATTAATACACGCCGGTTTAGCCAAAGATGTAATTGCTGAATCTTTTTCCGGATTAGCCTCAATGCCTCTATTTGACACCAAAAAACCCAAGAGTTTGCCTACTGGAACACCAAACACACACTTCTTCGGATTGAGCATCATCTTGTAAACCCGAAGGTTGTCAAAGGTTTCTCTCAAGTCATCTATCAATGTTTCCTCCTTTCTGGATTTTATCACAATATCATCCACATATGCATGAACATTGCGCCCAATTTTCTTATGAAGACAATTCTGAACACATCGTTGATAAGTCGCCTGGGCACTCCTGAGCCCAAAGGGCATGGAGACATAGCAGAAGGCTCCAAAGGGAGTGATGAAAGCTGTCTTCTCCTGGTCCTTAACTGCCATTTTGATTTGATGATAACCAGAGTAAGCATCCAGAAAACACAAATGGTCACAACCCGCCGTAGCATCAATGATCTGATCAATACGAGGGAGGGCAAAGGGGTCTGTAGGACAGGCTTTGTTCAAGTCTGTGTAATCTACACACATACGCCAAGTGCCATTTTTCTTAAGAACCAACACCGGATTAGCCAACCACTCTGGGTGAAAGACTTCCACGATAAACCCTGCGGCCAACAACCGAGCTACATCTTCACTGATAGCCTTACGCCTTTCTTCATTGAAGCAGCGGAGAAACTGCCGGACCGGTTTAAACTTAGGATCAATGTTAAGTGTGTGCTCAGCGAGTTCCCTCGGTACACCTCGCATGTCAGAAGGTTTCCATGCAAAGATGTCCCGGTTCTCACGGATGAACTCGATGAGCGCGCTTTCCTATTTGGGATCCAGGTTAGCGCTGATGCTGAACTGTTTGGATGAATCGCCAGGAACAAAATCAACCATTTTAGTATCTGTGGCCGATTTAAATTTCAATGCCGGATCGTGTTCCATAGTTGGCTTTTTCAAAGAAGTCATATCTGCCGGATCAATTTGGTCCTTATAAAACTTCAATTCCTCCGTGGCACAAACCGACTCAGCATAAACCGCATCACCTTCCTCACATTCCAAAGTGATCTTTCTGCTCCCGTGTACTGTGATGGTCCCCTTATGACCTGGCATTTTAAGCTGTAGATAAACATAACACGGCCTCGCCATGAACTTAGCATAAGCCGGTCGCCCAAACAAAGCGTGATACGGTCTTTTGATTTTCACCACCTCAAAAGTCAATGTTTCTGACTTTGAATCATAGTCATCTCCAAAGGCCACCTCTAAGGCTATCTTGCCTACTGGATATGCAGACTTGCCAGGCACCACATCGTGAAAAATAGTGTTTGACGGTTTAAGACTCTTATCCGTCAACCCCATACGACGGAAGGTATCATAATATAGAATGTTGATACTGCTTCCCCCATCCATGAGTACCTTGGTGAACTTGTATCCCCCAACTTGAGGGGCCACCACCAAAGCCAGATGACCCGGATTGTCAACCCGAGGGGGGTGATCCTCTCTACTCCACAAAATGGGTTGCTCGGACCAGCACAGATACTAAGGCACCGCCGGTTCAACAGAGTTTACTGCCCTCTTGTGAAGCTTCTGATCACGCTTACACAAGCTAGTGGTGAAGACATGATACTGCCCACTATTTAACTGCTTAGGATTACTCTGATAACCCGACTGTTGCTGCTGCTGCTGGTTCCCCTGATGGTTGTAACCTCCATGGCTGCCTTGGTGCCCTTGATTGATGTGTCCGGTTTGATTACCCTGAAATCCTGAACCGGAACTGCCACCTTCATAACCCGGCCCGTGGAAACCACCTCCTGAACCGCCGGGCGGGCCATTATCATACTGGAACATATTGGAGTTCTTGAAATTTCGCGTGATATAACAATCCTTCCAAAGATGCGACGCTGGCTTCTCTTTTGATCCATGCTTTGGACATGGTTGATTTAACAGGCGCTCCAAATTGGGGCCTGAACCTCCGCCCCTCTGGGGCTGCTTGCCCTTATGGCGCTGGCCATTCTCCTGAGCATTGGTGTTAGCGACAAAGTCCAAGCTGCCGTCGACTTTGCGCTTACCACTGTTCCCATGACCTGCCGGATTATGCTGCTGACCTTTGGCGTTGCCGTTCTTTTTCCCTTTCCCCGGTTTGTCCTCCTCTGAGTCAGGGTCTTTGGTATTATCTGAATCGGCGTACTTAACCAAAGTGGCCATAAGCGTTGACATATCATTGTAGTGATGTTTGAGCCTTCCTAACTTCTGTTTGAGCGGCAGAAAACGGCAATTGCCCTCCAACGTTAGTACTGCGGTATCTGCATTGATACGATCCGATGAATGCAGAATAGCTGAGACCCGCTTAACCCAATGGGTCGTGGACTCCCCCTCCTCTTGGACACAAGCGGCCAGATCCATAATTGACATGGGTTGCTTACAAGTATCTTTGAAGTTCTGGATAAACCGGTGCTTCAATTCATCCCATGATCCAACAGATTTAGTTGGTAAGCTCTTCAACCAAGTACGAGTTGTTCCTTCCAACATCATGGTGAAGTATTTAGCACATACCGCTTCATCCACATCTAGCATCTCCATTGCCATCTCGTAGCTTTCAACCCATGCTTCTGGCTGTAGATCGGCAGTATAATTGTGTACCTTACGAGGTCATTTGAAATCTTTAGGCAATCTCACATTACGCAAAGCGGGGATAAGGCACAGCACCCCAAGGAACTGAATACTACCCCTGGTTCAACTGAAGCGGTGGGATGAACTGGAGTAGGTTGACGGGCCCCGTGCAGGGCCGCTAACTCGGCCTCCCGACGTGCATGACCATAATCCACTACATCCTGCGCATTGGCACTGCCCCCTGCCGGGTTGTGTCCTCGCGGCGAGTTACGGCGACACGCACTGCTTGATACGGTCGGTTCATCCTCCACATGCCTGTTGTAGCTCCGGCTTGGACGTGGGGTGGAATGAATCCTCTCATGACTGTGCGAATATGCCTGCTGCTGATTTAGGGCTGTCTGAAGGAGATCTCTGGCCCGTCGTGCTTCAACCGCAACTAGTGACTCGCCGTCGGTTGGTAGAGCTGCTAACCGTGAAGCGGCGGCCACAATGTTGTCCAACGGGTTGGAGTAATGCCCGGAAGGTGTTGGAACATATTGCGGTACAATGTTGTTCTCACGAGGCGCGTCCATCATGCGCGGCTGAACCGACGCTCCTGTTCCTGGCGCCTCCGTCCGGTTTAATATTGGCTGGTTACTACTTCCTGCTCCTGGTGTATTGAAAAGATTTCGTGGCTCATAACCCGATGGGAGATGCGATCGGTACCTTCTTCTCATGATTTCTTCGGAAACGTTCTGATCCAGCCTAATCCGGTAGGCCTGAGCTTCCAACTCGGCCCGTTCTGTAGCCATCCTAACGTTCTCTGCCGCTAGGTCCGCTTTAGCCTCTGCTATCTGATCTTTCACCTTTGCAATCTCCACGTTATGCTGATCCCGGGCTGCTGCATCCACCTCTGCGGCCATCAATGTTGCCAAAGCGTCGAAGAAGTCAGGCAGAACTTGAGCCGGAGGCGGCAGAGCTTCCTGCCCCTGCCGGCATGGCCGTTGTTGAACCGGAGAGTATTGCTGCGGCAGCTGACGAATGAGGCGCCGACTGTGTATCGGCCATGAAGATAGCGGCCCGGTTTGGCAGATCAGGGAAGTCCGGAATACTGTTGCCCTCGGATCCTCCACTAATCCGGCCATCCTGCAACTGATAGAGCGATTCGGTCTCTCCAGAAGACTCGTCGTCGGAACAGACAACGGTTTCTCCATCGGACGCCGGTCCGTCCTCGTATTCTGCTCCATGGATGACGCCTACGAAAACATGCTTCGCCACGGGCTGAACCGGCGAAGGGCTTGCACGCTGAGCCATCTCGATGATGTCGGTGCAGATGTCCGGCTCAGGGGCCGGTTCGCCAATCTTGCCGATGAAGGCGTGAATCCCACCAAAGGGGACCCGGTACCCGTATTCGATTGAATCGGCCTCGGGACCCCATCCCGCGTTGTCGATGTAGAGCTTGCCGCGACGACTCCTCGTCATCCAGCCCATAGCGTATCCCTTGAGTCCATCAAAGCTGCCCTTCAAGAACTCGAAACCATCGTGCGATAGCCCCACGGTGGGCGCCAACTGTCGTGGGTTTGTCACGGCAGATGTCCTTGTAAAGGACTTCCTCGTGGAGCCATCGCAACGTGTTAGTTTAAAGGGGTTAAACCGGACAAGGGGACACGGGGAATTTATACTAGTTCGGCCCCTTCTGTGAAGGTAAAAGCCTACATCTAGTTGTGATTGATATTGCTTGGGTTTTGAAGGACAGGGAGCGAATCCGCTTTGTCTGGCTCTCGAATTTGTTGTCTGTCTCTCAACCGCTGCCGGGTCGTCCCTTTATATACACAGGTTGACGCCCGCCGGTTTACAGAGTCCCGAAGCCGGATCATAAACGTGTCTGGTTCGGTCTCTACACTTCCTATCTTACAACGCAAGTTACATAATTAGGTCGGTTTACATCTACAAGCCTTAACTCGCCTCTAGGCCTTGGGCCTTCATAAAGCGTCATCATTCTTCCGTCTTCATGGGTTTCTAATCTTCGTAAAGCTAATCCGGCTACTCCTGGCCGGTTTACGTACAGTAGTAATATCCCCAACACTTTTTATGTTTCAGTTGTAATTTATATTTGAAACATTGTTGGATTGGGATATTTATCTTTGAATTTTTTGACACGGCGTGCTATTTTAATTTCTTTTAATCAATTTCAATATCAAGAGTATGTACAAAAGGAAGGAAACCTCTTTCAAAAGATGCAATTGATAGCGTCCGTCCGATCGGATGTCTGTAGTCAAAAGTGTCCACAAACATTTGAGGACCTCCGATTCGAAAAGAGACGGCCTGGCAACCCGCAGAAAGGTCCGGTCGGCCGGACGAGCGAGTCTTTTTTTTTTCTTGAACACAAGGACGGAGTCTCCTCGCCGGGCCACCTACCCACATGCTGCTGCTGCCGCTGCCGCTCCGTTTGACATTTCGTACATGCCTTCACAAAACAATTAAACAAACACGAAAGGAAAAGATCTACAGTAATTTATCACTTCAATCGCCGTTCAAATGCAGCACGAAACCGAATGTTTTTTTAACCCCAGAAAAGCCAGTGGAAATCGATTTCACAGCGATCATTATCAACCCACCCCGAGCGAAAAACACCCAGCCGGTCTCCCTCCCTCCCTCCCCTTCCCTCCATCCAGGTAGTTTCATTCC